>NC_074681.1:19045696-19210696 GCF_029448725.1 Salvelinus fontinalis | reverse complement strand
CAGACTGAATCAGTCTGAGTGGTGCGGTGCAGACTGAATCACTCTGAGTGGTGCGGTGCAGACTGAATCACTCTGAGTGGTGCGGTGCAGACTGAATCACTCTGAGTGGTGCGGTGCAGACTGAATCACTCTGAGTGGTGCGGTGCAGACTGAATCAGTCTGAGTGGTGCGGTGCAGACTGAATCACTCTGAGTGGTGCGGTGCAGACTGAATCACTCTGAGTGGTGCGGTGCAGACTGAATCACTCTGAGTGGTGCGGTGCAGACTGAATCACTCTGAGTGATGCGGTGCAGACTGAATCACTCTGAGTGGTGCGGTGCAGACTGAATCACTCTGAGTGGTGCGGTGCAGACTGAGTGGTGCGGTGTAGACTGAATCACTGTGAGTGGTGTGGTGCAGACTGAATCAGTCTGAGTGGTGCGGTGCAGACTGAATCACTCTGAGTGGTGCGGTGCAGACTAAATCACTCTGAGTGGTGCGGTGCAGACTAAATCACTCTGAGTGGTGCGGTGCAGACTGAGTGGTGCGGTGCAGACTGAATCACTCTGAGTGGTGCGGTGCAGACTGAATCACTCTGAGTGGTGCGGTGTAGACTGAATCACTCTGAGTGGTGCGGTGCAGACTGAGTGGTGCGGTGCAGACTGAATCACTCTGAGTGGTGCGGTGCAGACTGAATCACTCTGAGTGGTGCGGTGCAGACTGAGTGGTGCGGTGCAGACTGAATCACTCTGAGTGGTGCGGTGCAGACTGAATCACTCTGAGTGGTGCGGTGTAGACTGAATCACTCTGAGTGGTGCGGTGCAGACTGAATCACTCTGAGTGGTGCGGTGCAGACTAAATCACTCTGAGTGGTGCGGTGCAGACTGAGTGGTGCGGTGCAGACTGAATCACTCTGAGTGGTGCGGTGCAGACTGAATCACTCTGAGTGGTGCGGTGCAGACTAAATCACTCTGAGTGGTGCGGTGCAGACTGAGTGGTGCGGTGCAGACTGAATCACTCTGAGTGGTGCGGTGCAGACTGAATCACTCTGAGTGGTGCGGTGCAGACTGAATCACTCTGAGTGGTGCGGTGCAGACTGAATCACTCTGAGTGGTGCGGTGCAGACTGAGTGGTGCGGTGCAGACTGAATCCCTCTGAGTGGTGCGGTGCAGACTGAATCACTCTGAGTGGTGCGGTGTAGACTGAATCACTCTGAGTGGTGCGGTGCAGACTGAATCACTCTGAGTGGTGCGGTGCAGACTGAATCAGTCTGAGTGGTGCGGTGCAGACTGAATCACTCTGAGTGGTGCGGTGCAGACTGAATAACTCTGAGTTGTGCGGTGCAGACTGAATCACTCTGAGTGGTGCGGTGCAGACTGAATCACTCTGAGTGGTGCGGTGCAGACTGAATCAGTCTGAGTGGTGCGGTGCAGACTGAATCACTCTGAGTGGTGCGGTGCAGACTGAATCACTCTGAGTTGTGCGGTGCAGACTGAATCACTCTGAGTGGTGCGGTGCAGACTGAATCAGTCTGAGTGGTGCGGTGCAGACTGAATCACTCTGAGTGGTGCGGTGCAGACTGAATCACTCTGAGTGGTGCGGTGCAGACTGAGTGGTGCGGTGTAGACTGAATCACTCTGAGTGGTGTGGTGCAGACTGATTCAGTCTGAGTGGTGCGGTGCAAACTGAATCACTCTGAGTGGTGCGGTGTAGACTGAATCACTCTGAGTGGTGTGGTGCAGACTGAATCAGTCTGAGTGGTGCGGTGCAGACTGAGTGGTGCGGTGCAGACTGAATCACTCTGAGTGGTGCGGTGCAGACTGAATCACTCTGAGTGGTGCGGTGCAGATTGAGTGGTGCGGTGCAGACTGAATTACTCTGAGTGGTGCGGTGCAGACTGAATCACTCTGAGTGGTGCGGTGTAGACTGAATCACTCTGAGTGGTGCGGTGCAGACTGAATCACTCTGAGTGGTGCGGTGCAGTCTGAGTGGTGCGGTGCAGACTGAATCACTCTGAGTGGTGCGGTGCAGACTGAGTGGTGCGGTGCAGACTGAATCACTCTGAGTGGTGCGGTGTAGACTGAATCACTCTGAGTGGTGCGGTGCAGACTGAATCACTCTGAGTGGTGCGGTGCAGACTGAATCACTCTGAGTGGTGCGGTGCAGACTGAATCACTCTGAGTGGTGCGGTGCAGACTGAATCACTCTGAGTGGTGCGGTGCAGACTGAATCACTCTGAGTGGTGCGGTGCAGACTGAATCACTCTGAGTGGTGCGGTGCAGACTGAATCACTCTGAGTGGTGCGGTGCAGACTGAATCACTCTGAGTGGTGCGGTGCAGACTGAGTGGTGCGGTGTAGACTGAATCACTCTGAGTGGTGCGGTGCAGACTAAATCACTCTGAGTGGTGCGGTGCAGACTGAAACACTCTGGGTGGTGCGGTGCAGACTGAATCACTCTGAGTGGTGCGGTGCAGACTGAATCACTCTGAGTTGTGCGGTGCAGACTGAATCACTCTGAGTGGTGCGGTGCAGACTGAATCACTCTGAGTGGTGCGGTGCAGACTGAATCAGTCTGAGTGGTGCAGTGCAGACTGAATCACTCTGAGTGGTGCGGTGCAGACTGAATCACTCTGAGTTGTGCGGTGCAGACTGAATCAGTCTGAGTGGTGCGGTGCAGACTGAATCACTCTGAGTGGTGCGGTGTAGACTGAATCACTCTGAGTGGTGCGGTGCAGACTGAATCACTCTGAGTGGTGCGGTGCAGACTGAGTGGTGCGGTGTAGACTGAATCACTCTGAGTGGTGTGGTGCAGACTGATTCAGTCTGAGTGGTGCGGTGCAAACTGAATCACTCTGAGTGGTGCGGTGTAGACTGAATCACTCTGAGTGGTGCGGTGCAGACTGAATCAGTCTGAGTGGTGCGGTGCAGACTGAGTGGTGCGGTGCAGACTGAATCACTCTGAGTGGTGCGGTGCAGACTGAATCACTCTGAGTGGTGCGGTGCAGACTGAGTGGTGCGGTGCAGACTGAATTACTCTGAGTGGTGCGGTGCAGACTGAATCACTCTGAGTGGTGCGGTGTAGACTGAATCACTCTGAGTGGTGCGGTGCAGACTGAATCACTCTGAGTGGTGCGGTGCAGTCTGAGTGGTGCGGTGCAGACTGAATCACTCTGAGTGGTGCGGTGCAGACTGAGTGGTGCGGTGCAGACTGAATCACTCTGAGTGGTGCGGTGTAGACTGAATCACTCTGAGTGGTGCGGTGCAGACTGAATCACTCTGAGTGGTGCGGTGCAGACTGAATCACTCTGAGTGGTGCGGTGCAGACTGAATCACTCTGAGTGGTGCGGTGCAGACTGAATCACTCTGAATGGTGCGGTGCAGACTGAGTGGTGCGGTGCAGACTGAATCACTCTGAGTGGTACGGTGCAGTCTGAGTGGTGCGGTGCAGACTGAATCAGTCTGAGTGGTGCGGTGCAGACTGACTCACTCTGAGTGGTGCGGTGCAGACTGAATCACTCTGAGTGGTGCGGTGCAGACTGAATCACTCTGAGTGGTGCGGTGCAGACTGAATCACTCTGAGTGGTGCGGTGCAGACTGAATCACTCTGAGTGGTGCGGTGCAGACTGAATCACTCTGAGTGGTGCGGTGCAGACTGAATCATTCTGAGTGGTGCGGTGCAGACTGAGTGGTGCGGTGTAGACTGAATCACTCTGAGTGGTGCGGTGCACACTAAATCACTCTGAGTGGTGCGGTGCAGACTGAAACACTCTGAGTGGTGCGGTGCAGACTAAATCACTCTGAGTGGTGCGGTGCAGACTGAGTGGTGCGGTGCAGACTGAATCACTCTGAGTGGTGCGGTGCAGACTGAATCCCTCTGAGTGGTGCGGTGCAGACTGAATCACTCTGAGTGGTGCGGTGTAGACTGAATCACTCTGAGTGGTGCGGTGCAGACTGAATCACTCTGAGTGGTGCGGTGCAGACTGAATCAGTCTGAGTGGTGCGGTGCAGACTGAATCACTCTGAGTGGTGCGGTGCAGACTGAATCACTCTGAGTTGTGCGGTGCAGACTGAATCACTCTGAGTGGTGCGGTGCAGACTGAATCACTCTGAGTGGTGCGGTGCAGACTGAATCAGTCTGAGTGGTGCGGTGCAGACTGAATCACTCTGATTGGTGCGGTGCAGACTGAATCACTCTGAGTTGTGCGGTGCAGACTGAATCACTCTGAGTGGTGCGGTGCAGACTGAATCAGTCTGAGTGGTGCGGTGCAGACTGAATCACTCTGAGTGGTGCGGTGTAGACTGAATCACTCTGAGTGGTGCGGTGCAGACTGAATCACTCTGAGTGGTGCGGTGCAGACTGAGTGGTGCGGTGTAGACTGAATCACTCTGAGTGGTGTGGTGCAGACTGATTCAGTCTGAGTGGTGCGGTGCAAACTGAATCACTCTGAGTGGTGCGGTGTAGACTGAATCACTCTGAGTGGTGCGGTGCAGACTGAATCAGTCTGAGTGGTGCGGTGCAGACTGAGTGGTGCGGTGCAGACTGAATCACTCTGAGTGGTGCGGTGCAGACTGAATCACTCTGAGTGGTGCGGTGCAGACTGAATCACTCTGAGTGGTGCGGTGCAGACTGAATCACTCTGAGTGGTGCGGTGCAGACTGAATCACTCTGAGTGGTGCGGTGCAGACTGAATCACTCTGAGTGGTGCGGTGCAGACTGAATCACTCTGAGTGGTGCGGTGCAGACTGAATCATTCTGAGTGGTGCGGTGCAGACTGAGTGGTGCGGTGTAGACTGAATCACTCTGAGTGGTGCGGTGCACACTAAATCACTCTGAGTGGTGCGGTGCAGACTGAAACACTCTGAGTGGTGCGGTGCAGACTAAATCACTCTGAGTGGTGCGGTGCAGACTGAGTGGTGCGGTGCAGACTGAATCACTCTGAGTGGTGCGGTGCAGACTGAATCCCTCTGAGTGGTGCGGTGCAGACTGAATCACTCTGAGTGGTGCGGTGTAGACTGAATCACTCTGAGTGGTGCGGTGCAGACTGAATCACTCTGAGTGGTGCGGTGCAGACTGAATCAGTCTGAGTGGTGCGGTGCAGACTGAATCACTCTGAGTGGTGCGGTGCAGACTGAATCACTCTGAGTTGTGCGGTGCAGACTGAATCACTCTGAGTGGTGCGGTGCAGACTGAATCACTCTGAGTGGTGCGGTGCAGACTGAATCAGTCTGAGTGGTGCGGTGCAGACTGAATCACTCTGATTGGTGCGGTGCAGACTGAATCACTCTGAGTTGTGCGGTGCAGACTGAATCACTCTGAGTGGTGCGGTGCAGACTGAATCAGTCTGAGTGGTGCGGTGCAGACTGAATCACTCTGAGTGGTGCGGTGCAGACTGAATCACTCTGAGTTGTGCGGTGCAGACTGAATCACTCTGAGTGGTGCGGTGCAGACTGAATCAGTCTGAGTGGTGCGGTGCAGACTGAATCACTCTGAGTGGTGCGGTGCAGACTGAATCACTCTGAGTGGTGCGGTGCAGACTGAGTGGTGCGGTGTAGACTGAATCACTCTGAGTGGTGTGGTGCAGACTGATTCAGTCTGAGTGGTGCGGTGCAAACTGAATCACTCTGAGTGGTGCGGTGTAGACTGAATCACTCTGAGTGGTGTGGTGCAGACTGAATCAGTCTGAGTGGTGCGGTGCAGACTGAGTGGTGCGGTGCAGACTGAATCACTCTGAGTGGTGCGGTGCAGACTGAATCACTCTGAGTGGTGCGGTGCAGATTGAGTGGTGCGGTGCAGACTGAATTACTCTGAGTGGTGCGGTGCAGACTGAATCACTCTGAGTGGTGCGGTGTAGACTGAATCACTCTGAGTGGTGCGGTGCAGACTGAATCACTCTGAGTGGTGCGGTGCAGTCTGAGTGGTGCGGTGCAGACTGAATCACTCTGAGTGGTGCGGTGCAGACTGAGTGGTGCGGTGCAGACTGAATCACTCTGAGTGGTGCGGTGTAGACTGAATCACTCTGAGTGGTGCGGTGCAGACTGAATCACTCTGAGTGGTGCGGTGCAGACTGAATCACTCTGAGTGGTGCGGTGCAGACTGAATCACTCTGAGTGGTGCGGTGCAGACTGAATCACTCTGAGTGGTGCGGTGCAGACTGAATCACTCTGAGTGGTGCGGTGCAGACTGAATCACTCTGAGTGGTGCGGTGCAGACTGAATCACTCTGAGTGGTGCGGTGCAGACTGAATCACTCTGAGTGGTGCGGTGCAGACTGAGTGGTGCGGTGTAGACTGAATCACTCTGAGTGGTGCGGTGCAGACTAAATCACTCTGAGTGGTGCGGTGCAGACTGAAACACTCTGGGTGGTGCGGTGCAGACTGAATCACTCTGAGTGGTGCGGTGCAGACTGAATCACTCTGAGTTGTGCGGTGCAGACTGAATCACTCTGAGTGGTGCGGTGCAGACTGAATCACTCTGAGTGGTGCGGTGCAGACTGAATCAGTCTGAGTGGTGCAGTGCAGACTGAATCACTCTGAGTGGTGCGGTGCAGACTGAATCACTCTGAGTTGTGCGGTGCAGACTGAATCAGTCTGAGTGGTGCGGTGCAGACTGAATCACTCTGAGTGGTGCGGTGTAGACTGAATCACTCTGAGTGGTGCGGTGCAGACTGAATCACTCTGAGTGGTGCGGTGCAGACTGAGTGGTGCGGTGTAGACTGAATCACTCTGAGTGGTGTGGTGCAGACTGATTCAGTCTGAGTGGTGCGGTGCAAACTGAATCACTCTGAGTGGTGCGGTGTAGACTGAATCACTCTGAGTGGTGCGGTGCAGACTGAATCAGTCTGAGTGGTGCGGTGCAGACTGAGTGGTGCGGTGCAGACTGAATCACTCTGAGTGGTGCGGTGCAGACTGAATCACTCTGAGTGGTGCGGTGCAGACTGAGTGGTGCGGTGCAGACTGAATTACTCTGAGTGGTGCGGTGCAGACTGAATCACTCTGAGTGGTGCGGTGTAGACTGAATCACTCTGAGTGGTGCGGTGCAGACTGAATCACTCTGAGTGGTGCGGTGCAGTCTGAGTGGTGCGGTGCAGACTGAATCACTCTGAGTGGTGCGGTGCAGACTGAGTGGTGCGGTGCAGACTGAATCACTCTGAGTGGTGCGGTGTAGACTGAATCACTCTGAGTGGTGCGGTGCAGACTGAATCACTCTGAGTGGTGCGGTGCAGACTGAATCACTCTGAGTGGTGCGGTGCAGACTGAATCACTCTGAGTGGTGCGGTGCAGACTGAATCACTCTGAATGGTGCGGTGCAGACTGAGTGGTGCGGTGCAGACTGAATCACTCTGAGTGGTACGGTGCAGTCTGAGTGGTGCGGTGCAGACTGAATCAGTCTGAGTGGTGCGGTGCAGACTGACTCACTCTGAGTGGTGCGGTGCAGACTGAATCACTCTGAGTGGTGCGGTGCAGACTGAATCACTCTGAGTGGTGCGGTGCAGACTGAATCACTCTGAGTGGTGCGGTGCAGACTGAATCACTCTGAGTGGTGCGGTGCAGACTGAATCACTCTGAGTGGTGCGGTGCAGACTGAATCATTCTGAGTGGTGCGGTGCAGACTGAGTGGTGCGGTGTAGACTGAATCACTCTGAGTGGTGCGGTGCACACTAAATCACTCTGAGTGGTGCGGTGCAGACTGAAACACTCTGAGTGGTGCGGTGCAGACTAAATCACTCTGAGTGGTGCGGTGCAGACTGAGTGGTGCGGTGCAGACTGAATCACTCTGAGTGGTGCGGTGCAGACTGAATCCCTCTGAGTGGTGCGGTGCAGACTGAATCACTCTGAGTGGTGCGGTGTAGACTGAATCACTCTGAGTGGTGCGGTGCAGACTGAATCACTCTGAGTGGTGCGGTGCAGACTGAATCAGTCTGAGTGGTGCGGTGCAGACTGAATCACTCTGAGTGGTGCGGTGCAGACTGAATCACTCTGAGTTGTGCGGTGCAGACTGAATCACTCTGAGTGGTGCGGTGCAGACTGAATCACTCTGAGTGGTGCGGTGCAGACTGAATCAGTCTGAGTGGTGCGGTGCAGACTGAATCACTCTGATTGGTGCGGTGCAGACTGAATCACTCTGAGTTGTGCGGTGCAGACTGAATCACTCTGAGTGGTGCGGTGCAGACTGAATCAGTCTGAGTGGTGCGGTGCAGACTGAATCACTCTGAGTGGTGCGGTGTAGACTGAATCACTCTGAGTGGTGCGGTGCAGACTGAATCACTCTGAGTGGTGCGGTGCAGACTGAGTGGTGCGGTGTAGACTGAATCACTCTGAGTGGTGTGGTGCAGACTGATTCAGTCTGAGTGGTGCGGTGCAAACTGAATCACTCTGAGTGGTGCGGTGTAGACTGAATCACTCTGAGTGGTGCGGTGCAGACTGAATCAGTCTGAGTGGTGCGGTGCAGACTGAGTGGTGCGGTGCAGACTGAATCACTCTGAGTGGTGCGGTGCAGACTGAATCACTCTGAGTGGTGCGGTGCAGACTGAATCACTCTGAGTGGTGCGGTGCAGACTGAATCACTCTGAGTGGTGCGGTGCAGACTGAATCACTCTGAGTGGTGCGGTGCAGACTGAATCACTCTGAGTGGTGCGGTGCAGACTGAATCACTCTGAGTGGTGCGGTGCAGACTGAATCATTCTGAGTGGTGCGGTGCAGACTGAGTGGTGCGGTGTAGACTGAATCACTCTGAGTGGTGCGGTGCACACTAAATCACTCTGAGTGGTGCGGTGCAGACTGAAACACTCTGAGTGGTGCGGTGCAGACTAAATCACTCTGAGTGGTGCGGTGCAGACTGAGTGGTGCGGTGCAGACTGAATCACTCTGAGTGGTGCGGTGCAGACTGAATCCCTCTGAGTGGTGCGGTGCAGACTGAATCACTCTGAGTGGTGCGGTGTAGACTGAATCACTCTGAGTGGTGCGGTGCAGACTGAATCACTCTGAGTGGTGCGGTGCAGACTGAATCAGTCTGAGTGGTGCGGTGCAGACTGAATCACTCTGAGTGGTGCGGTGCAGACTGAATCACTCTGAGTTGTGCGGTGCAGACTGAATCACTCTGAGTGGTGCGGTGCAGACTGAATCACTCTGAGTGGTGCGGTGCAGACTGAATCAGTCTGAGTGGTGCGGTGCAGACTGAATCACTCTGATTGGTGCGGTGCAGACTGAATCACTCTGAGTTGTGCGGTGCAGACTGAATCACTCTGAGTGGTGCGGTGCAGACTGAATCAGTCTGAGTGGTGCGGTGCAGACTGAATCACTCTGAGTGGTGCGGTGTAGACTGAATCACTCTGAGTGGTGCGGTGCAGACTGAATCACTCTGAGTGGTGCGGTGCAGACTGAGTGGTGCGGTGTAGACTGAATCACTCTGAGTGGTGTGGTGCAGACTGATTCAGTCTGAGTGGTGCGGTGCAAACTGAATCACTCTGAGTGGTGCGGTGTAGACTGAATCACTCTGAGTGGTGCGGTGCAGACTGAATCAGTCTGAGTGGTGCGGTGCAGACTGAGTGGTGCGGTGCAGACTGAATCACTCTGAGTGGTGCGGTGCAGACTGAATCACTCTGAGTGGTGCGGTGCAGACTGAGTGGTGCGGTGCAGACTGAATTACTCTGAGTGGTGCGGTGCAGACTGAATCACTCTGAGTGGTGCGGTGTAGACTGAATCACTCTGAGTGGTGCGGTGCAGACTGAATCACTCTGAGTGGTGCGGTGCAGTCTGAGTGGTGCGGTGCAGACTGAATCACTCTGAGTGGTGCGGTGCAGACTGAGTGGTGCGGTGCAGACTGAATCACTCTGAGTGGTGCGGTGTAGACTGAATCACTCTGAGTGGTGCGGTGCAGACTGAATCACTCTGAGTGGTGCGGTGCAGACTGAATCACTCTGAGTGGTGCGGTGCAGACTGAATCACTCTGAGTGGTGCGGTGCAGACTGAATCACTCTGAATGGTGCGGTGCAGACTGAGTGGTGCGGTGCAGACTGAATCACTCTGAGTGGTACGGTGCAGTCTGAGTGGTGCGGTGCAGACTGAATCAGTCTGAGTGGTGCGGTGCAGACTGACTCACTCTGAGTGGTGCGGTGCAGACTGAATCACTCTGAGTGGTGCGGTGCAGACTGAATCACTCTGAGTGGTGCGGTGCAGACTGAATCACTCTGAGTGGTGCGGTGCAGACTGAATCACTCTGAGTGGTGCGGTGCAGACTGAATCACTCTGAGTGGTGCGGTGCAGACTGAATCACTCTGAGTGGTGCGGTGCAGACTGATTGGTGCGGTGTAGACTGAATCACTCTGAGTGGTGCGGTGCAGACTAAATCACTCTGAGTGGTGCGGTGCAGACTGAAACACTCTGAGTGGTGCGGTGCAGACTAAATCACTCTGAGTGGTGCGGTGCAGACTGAGTGGTGCGGTGCAGACTGAATCACTCTGAGTGGTGCGGTGCAGACTGAATCACTCTGAGTGTTGCGGTGCAGACTGATTGGTGCGGTGCAGACTGAATCACTCTGAGTGGTGCGGTGCAGACTGAATCACTCTGAGTGGTGCGGTGCAGACTGAGTGGTGCGGTGCAGACTGAATCCCTCTGAGTGGTGCGGTGCAGACTGAATCACTCTGAGTGGTGCGGTGTAGACTGAATCACTCTGAGTGGTGCGGTGCAGACTGAATCACTCTGAGTGGTGCGGTGCAGACTGAATCACTCTGAGTGGTGCGGTGCAGACTGAATCACTCTGAGTGGTGCGGTGCAGACTGAATCACTCTGAATGGTGCGGTGCAGACTGAGTGGTGCGGTGCAGACTGAATCACTCTGAGTGGTGCGGTGCAGACTGAATCACTCTGAGTGGTGCGGTGTAGACTGAATCACTCTGAGTGGTGCGGTGCAGACTGAATCAGTCTGAGTGGTGCGGTGCAGACTGAGTGGTGCGGTGCAGACTGAATCACTCTGAGTGGTGCGGTGCAGACTGAATCACTCTGAGTGGTGCGGTGCAGACTGAGTGGTGCGGTGCAGACTGAATTACTCTGAGTGGTGTGGTGCAGACTTATTCACTCTGAGTGGTAAGGTGCAGTCTGAGTGGTGTGTTGCAGACTGAATCACTCTGAGTGGTGCGGTGCAGACTGAATCACTCTGAGTGGTACGGTGCAGACTGATTCACTCTGAGTGGTACGGTGCAGTCTGAGTGGTGCGGTGCAGACTGAATCACTCTGAGTGGTGCGGTGCAGACTGAATCACTCTGAGTGGTACGGTGCAGTCTGAGTGGTGTGTTGCAGACTGAATCACTCTGAGTGGTGCGGTGCAGACTGAATCACTCTGAGTGGTGCGGTGCAGACTGAATCACTCTGAGTGGTGCGATGCAGACTGAATCAGTCTGAGTGGTGCGGTGCAGACTGAGTGGTGCGGTGCAGACTGAATCACTCTGAGTGGTGCGGTGCAGACTGAATCACTCTGAGTGGTGCGGTGCAGACTGAATCACTCTGAGTGGTGCGGTGCAGACTAAATCACTCTGAGTGGTGCGGTGCAGACTTAGTGGTGCGGTGCAGACTGAATCACTCTGAGTGGTGCGGTGCAGACTGAATCACTCTGAGTGGTGCGGTGCAGACTGAATCACTCTGAGTGGTGCGGAGCAGACTAAATCACTCTGAGTGGTGCAGTGCAGACTGAATCACTCTGAGTGGTGCGGTGCAGACTTAGTGGTGCGGTGCAGACTGAATCACTCTGAGTGGTGCGGTGCAGACTGAATCACTCTGAGTGGTGCGGTGCAGACTGAATCACTCTGAGTGGTGCGGTGCAGACTGAATCACTCTGAGTGGTGCGGTGCAGACTGAATCACTCTGAGTGGTGCGGTGCAGACTGAATCACTCTGAGTGGTGCGGTGCAGTCTGAGTGGTGCGGTGCAGACTGAATCACTCTGAGTGGTGCGGTGCAGACTGAATCACTCTGAGTGGTGCGGTGCAGTCTGAGTGGTGCGGTGCAGACTGAATCACTCTGAGTGGTGCGGAGCAGACTGAATCACTCTGAGTGGTGCGGTGCAGACTAAATCACTCTGAGTGGTGCGGTGCAGACTGAGTGGTGCGGTGCAGACTGAATCACTCTGAGTGGTGCGGTGCAGACTGAGTGGTGCGGTGCAGACTGAATCACTCTGAGTGGTGCGGTGCAGACTGAATCACTCTGAGTGGTGAGGTGCAGACTGAGTGGTGCGGTGCAGACTGAATCACTCTGAGTGGTGCGGTGCAGACTGAATCACTCTGAGTGGTGCGGTGCAGACTGAGTGGTGCGGTGCAGACTGAATCCCTCTGAGTGGTGCGGTGCAGACTGAATCACTCTGAGTGGTGCGGTGCAGACTGAATCACTCTGAGTGGTGCGGTGCAGACTAAATCACTCTGAGTGGTGCGGAGCAGACTGAATCACTCTGAGTGGTGCGGTGCAGACTGAATCACTCTGAGTGGTGCGGTGCAGACTGAGTGGTGCGGTGCAGACTGAATCACTCTGAGTGGTGCGGTGCAGACTGAGTGGTGCGGTGCAGACTGAATCACTCTGAGTGTTGCGGTGCAGACTGATTGGTGCGGTGCAGACTGAATCACTCTGAGTGGTGCGGTGCAGACTGAATCACTCTGAGTGGTGCGGTGCAGACTGAGTGGTGCGGTGCAGACTGAATCCCTCTGAGTGGTGCGGTGCAGACTGAATCACTCTGAGTGGTGCGGTGTAGACTGAATCACTCTGAGTGGTGCGGTGCAGACTGAATCACTCTGAGTGGTGCGGTGCAGACTGAATCACTCTGAGTGGTGCGGTGCAGACTGAATCACTCTGAGTGGTGCGGTGCAGACTGAATCACTCTGAGTGGTACGGTGCAGTCTGAGTGGTGCGGTGCAGACTGAATCAGTCTGAGTGGTGCGGTGCAGACTGAATCACTCTGAGTGGTGCGGTGCAGACTGAATCACTCTGAGTGGTGCGGTGCAGACTGAATCACTCTGAGTGGTGCGGTGCAGACTGAATCACTCTGAGTGGTGCGGTGCAGACTGAATCACTCTGAATGGTGCGGTGCAGACTGAGTGGTGCGGTGCAGACTGAATCACTCTGAGTGGTGCGGTGCAGACTGAATCACTCTGAGTGGTGCGGTGTAGACTGAATCACTCTGAGTGGTGCGGTGCAGACTGAATCAGTCTGAGTGGTGCGGTGCAGACTGAGTGGTGCGGTGTAGACTGAATCACTCTGAGTGGTGCGGTGCAGGCTGAATCACTCTGAGTGGTGCGGTGCAGACTGAGTGGTGCGGTGTAGACTGAATCACTCTGAGTGGTGCGGTGCAGACTGAATCACTCTGAGTGGTGCGGTGCAGACTAAATCACTCTGAGTGGTGCGGTGCAGACTGAGTGGTGCGGTGCAGACTGAATCACTCTGAGTGGTGTGGGGCAGGCTGAATCACTCTGAGTGGTGCGGTGCAGACTGAGTGGTGTGGTGCAGACTGAATCACTCTGAGTGGTGCGGTGTAGACTGAATCACTCTGAGTGGTGCGGTGCAGACTGAATCACTCTGAGTGGTGCGGTGCAGACTGAATCACTCTGAGTGGTGCGGTGCAGACTGAATCACTCTGAGTGGTGCGGTGCAGACTGAATCACTCTGAATGGTGCGGTGTAGACTGAATCACTCTGAGTGGTGCGGTGCAGACTGAATCACTCTGAGTGGTGCGGTGCAGACTGAATCACTCTGAGTGGTGCGGTGCAGACTGAATCACTCTGAATGGTGCGGTGCAGACTGAATCACTCTGAGTGGTGCGGTGCAGACTGAATCAGTCTGAGTGGTGCGGTGCAGACTGAATCACTCTGAGTGGTGCGGTGCAGACTGAATCACTCTGAGTGGTGCGGTGCAGACTGAATCACTCTGAGTGGTGCGGTGCAGACTGAGTGGTGCGGTGCAGACTGAATCACTCTGAGTGGTGCGGTGCAGACTGAATCACTCTGAGTGGTGCGGTGCAGACTGAATCACTCTGAGTGGTGCGGTGCAGACTAAATCACTCTGAGTGGTGCGGTGCAGACTGAATCACTCTGAGTGGTGCGGTGTAGACTGAATGGTGCGGTGTAGACTGAATCACTCTGAGTGGTGCGGTGTAGACTGAATCACTCTGAGTGGTGCGGTGCAGTCTGAATCACTCTGAGTGGTGCGGTGTAGACTGAATCACTCTGAGTGGTGCGGTGCAGACTAAATCACTCTGAGTGGTGCGGTCCAGACTGAATGGTGCGGTGCAGACTGAATCACTCTGAGTGGTGCAGTGCAGACTGAATCACTCTGAGTGGTGCGGTGCAGTCTGAGTGGTGCGGTGCAGACTGAATCAGTCTGAGTGGTGCGGTGCAGACTGAATCACTCTGAGTGGTGCGGTGCAGACTGAATCACTCTGAGTGGTGCGGTGCAGACTGAGTGGTGCGGTGCAGACTGAATCACTCTGAGTGGTGCGGTGCAGACTGAATCACTCTGAGTGGTGCGGTGCAGACTGAATCACTCTGAGTGGTGCGGAGCAGACTAAATCACTCTGAGTGGTGCGGTGCAGACTGAATCACTCTGAGTGGTGCGGTGTAGACTGAATCACTCTGAGTGGTGCGGTGCAGACTGAATCACTCTGAGTGGTGCGGTGCAGACTGAATCACTCTGAGTGGTGTGGTGCAGACTGAATGGTGCGGTGCAGACTGAATCACTCTGAGTGGTGCGGTGCAGACTGAATGGTGCGGTGCAGACTGAATCACTCTGAGTGGTGCGGTGCAGACTAAATCACTCTGAGTGGTGCGGTGCAGACTGAATGGTGCGGTGCAGACTGAATCACTCTGAGTGGTGCGGTGCAGACTGACTGGTGCGGTGCAGACTGAATCACTCTGAGTGGTGCGGTGCAGACTGAATCACTCTGAGTGGTGCGGTGCAGACTGAGTGGTGCGGTGCAGAGTGAGTGGTGCGGTGCAGACTGAATCACTCTGAGTGGTGCGTTGCAGACTGAGTGGTGCGGTGCAGACTGAGTGGTGCGGTGCAGACTGAATCACTCTGAGTGGTGCGGTGCAGACTGAATCACTCTGAGTGGTGCGGAGCAGAACAATTTATTGGATGAGTGTGACAGCTCCCTGAAGCTCAAGAAGTATGAATGCTCTGACTACTGCGGACGCCACATCACAGTAAATGCTGTACGGCCACTGCAGACATGGGATAGACCTTTAAACCGTGTGCTCCCGCTCTGATGGTCGCATATTTTAACCCTATCCCAAACCTTAACTCTTAACCATGCGGAATTGATGCCTACATTTAACCAAGCAACCCAGGGTGTGAAAAACCAATGTTCAATTTGACGTTTGGAGCAACTTCAACATTTGATGTTTGGAGAAACTGGACAAACATCTGAATCTGAAGGCAAATTGGTCAAACCGTTGTTGAATATTTTACAATGCTGGCACACACACATACATACACACTGAGCAAACGTGCCCTCATTGCCCAGTCTCGTGGCCGAGAGAGAGAGGTAGAGTGAAGGGTGAGTCTTCATCCCCCCCTCCTCTCCTCCTTCCCCTCCTCTACTCCATGTTATTTTCAGTTCATCACTCTCAATAATTCATTCTCTCAGGCGGAGGAAGAAAGTAGAGCCCTGTGCCTTTCTCAGCTACTGAGTCTTGTCACTAGCCCCACCTCCAAGGACGAGAGGGATGAAAAGATGGAGGAAAGAGAGGAAAAGAGAGACATTCTTCCTCTGTAATATGTACGTGTTGAAGTAGACTACCTGCCAGCGTGTCTAGCAGAGGGACTGTATCTTTCCATTCTTCCACTGAACTGATGGGGTGAAGAACAGTGTCTCTACTACGTCACAGTCTAAACCTGCTGTATGAGAAATCCTTTTCACATGTTGGTGTAAATGGTTATTTGATACATCCTGCACACACACTCTCTCTCTCTCAGTCAGCACCTGGCAACAAAACACTGAGCTAAAGTGACTCATTCAAAGACACACACAACATATTGGCTGAACATAATACAGGTGAGTGTGCAGGCGTCCATTCATTCTAAACTCCAGAATATGGACAAATCTGACACTGTGCTTGAGTAAAGTGTGCAACGGACAATATGGTCCCCCTACACACCTCAGCAACCATTCACCACCCTGAAGGAAGTTAAGGGTTTTGCAAATAAAATTTGCCTCCTTTTTTTGAACAAAAAGTTCAGAACCTTGAGTGTGCCAGTTGGATTAGACAGAACACAGGAATTCTCAAGGAGAGGTTGGTATTTTCTTCGTGTCCTCCAAAGCATAGGCTACTGTAGCCCCTCCCCCCTCCAAAGCATAGGCTACTGTAGCCCCTCCCCCCTCCAAAGCATAGGCTACTGTAGCCCCTCCCCCCTCCAAAGCATAGGCTACTGTAGCCCCTCCCCCCTCCAAAGCATAGGCTACTGTAGCCCCTCCCCTCTCCAAAGCATAGGCTACTGTAGCCCCTCCCCCCTCCAAAGCATAGGCTACTGTAGCCCCTCCCCCCTCCAAATCATGGGCTACTGTCCTGACGTTACAAGCATGATTCAGAAGACAGGGAGAGAGATTTGTAATAAACCAAAGAAGAATGTATTCACTTTGTCAGCGCTAGTTAATGATACTATAGGCCTAGTTATCACATTTCAAGTTGGATTTATTAACTTCAAAAAAGGCAAGATGTGTTTGTAATTCTGGTGCCGCTCTGCAAACACAAGCTTGTTAGCTATTTACGGAGAACATTCAAAGTTCCTCCATAGAATCCACTCTTCCGCGGTCAAATTCTGTGGATCTAATTCAGATAATGCACGTCATAACAAGATGCCCAGCACTTCAAGCCTCCTCCACAACCCTTAATAATGACACACCTGTGATAATCTGAAGTACCCTAAAAGGCCACTAGATGTCATGTGATGAAGGTTCTGCAAAATCCTTGAAAGGTACCAAAATGTTGGTAGTTTACTGGTAAACTTAGAAAGTTACCAGTAATATACCCTTACTTTGCAACCATAGCTTCAACACTCCTAATCAGCAGACCATTTCCCAGAGACCCTGAACACTAATAGACCACAGTGTACACACTCTTCTGTCTATAGCTGAGTGAGTCATTTTCTCTGCACCTAGAGCCATTATAGGGGAGACTGTAGGTCCTATTCAATCTAAAGTAACTGGGTCTCCAGGATAGAATAACACCAGTCCCCCTGGCCCAATGCACATCTGGAGCCCATCCACCTCTGGGCTGGAGAGTGTGTGTGTGTGTGTTTGTGTGTGTGAGGGGTGGAAGGTCAATCGCTCCCTTCCTGCTTCTCAGTTTCCTCTCCAGGAGACTCGTTGGCTGCCTGCACGCTCCCTCTGTTGCTCTGACGACCCAATCAGACACACACGTGCACGCAAGCAGGCACACACACATGCACACGCACACACATACTCACACACACCTTGCTCTCTCAACCTAAATCCTCTGACCCCTGAAGCAAACTGCATAATGTGTACTTGATAATAATAATAATAGTAATAGTAATAATACTGTGTTGCTGTGGAATGTGATGATTATTCCAGAAAGGTGAACTGTAGCATCTGTGTGTTTCTTAAAGGAACACAGAATGTGTCCAATTAACATCAAATATGTTCCCTGGCTAGTTTCTCTCTCTCTCTCTCTCTCCCCCTCTTCCCTCATCTCTCTCTCTCTTCTCCCCTGTAGGGAATAGAGGTTCTATATTAGGATGTGAGGAGTTGTTACAGCGTTTACTATTCTCTCAGTGAAGTCCTTGGCCTGCTTTTCTCTACATAGTCTTTATACCAGGTTCTACCTCATCGGGGCTCAGCCTTTTTATATAGGAGAGACAGGGAAAAGAAGTAGAGGGAGAAGAGGAAGGGAGGATGGAGAGAGAGAGAGAGAACAAGGTTATAACACACACTGGCAAAAAGAAAAAGAAAGAGAGACTATTACACACACACACACACACATAGAGACACACACACAGAGACACACACACAGAGAAACAGACACACACACACACACAGAGAGACACACACATAGAGACACACACACAGAGACACACACACAGAGAAACAGACACACACACACAGAGAGACACACACACACAGACACACACACAGAGAGACAGACACACAGACACACACACACGCACACACAGATACAGACAAACATCTGGGCCAGGGTAAAACATCGCTGCTGCTCAACACTTCACAGATCACAGCCTAATGCCTAAAGCCTCTAGCTCACACACACACACACACACACACACACACACACACACACACACACACACACACACACACACACACACACACACACACACACACACACACACACACACACACACACACACACACACACACACACACACACGCACACAGGGAGGCACGCAGACACCAGTCTCAACGTCAACAGTGAAAAGACAACACCGGGATGCTGGCATTCTAGGCAGAGTTCCTCTGTCCAGTGTCTGTGTTCTTTTGCCCATCTTAATATTTTATTTTTATTGGCCAGTCTGAGATATGTTTTTTTCTTTGCAACTCTGCTTAGAAGGCCAGCATCCTGGAGTCGCCTCTTCACTGTTGACGTTGGTACTATTTAATGAAGCTCCCAGTTGAGGATTTCTGAGGCGTCTGTTTCTCAAACTACAAACTCTAATGTACTTGTCTTCTTGCTCAGTTGTGCACCGGGGACTCCCAATCCTCTTTCTATTCTGGTTAGAGCCAGTTTGCTCTGTTCTGTGAAGGGAGTAGTACACAGTGTTGTTTGAGATCTTCAGTTTCTTGTCAATTTCTCACATGGAATAGCCTTAATTTCTTAAAAGAAGAATAGACTCACGAGTTTCAGAAGAAATTGCTTTGTTTCTGGCCATTTTGAGCCTGTAATCGAACCCACAAATGCTGATGCTCCAGATACTCAACTAGTCTAAAGAAGTCCCGTTTTATTGCTTCTTTAATCAGCACAACCGTTTTCAGCTGTGCTAACATAATTGCAAAAGGGTTTTCTAATAATCAATTAGCCATTTAAAATGACTTGGATTAGCTAACACAATGTGCCATTGGAACATAGGAGTGATGGTTGCTGATAATGGGCCTCTGTACACCTATGTTGATATTCCATTAAAAATCAGCCGTTTCCAGCTACAATAGTAATTTACAACATTAACAATGTCTACACTGTATTTCTGATCAATTTAATGTTCTTTTAATGGACAAAACATTTGCTTTTCTTTCAAAAACAAGGACATTTCTAAGTGACCCCAAACTTTTGAATGGTAGTGTACATGAAGGCAGGGTAAAGTGGGCATCCGGATAGCTAATAATACGACAAAAATAGTAGCAGCAGAAAATGATGAGTGTAAGATATGTGTGAGTGTGCATGTGTGCGTGTGTATGTAAGTGTGTTTGTGTTGTGTCGGTCTTCCTGTGTGTTATATGTATGTGAGTGAATGTGTATATGGTGTGTATACTTTGGCAATTTTTTGGGCCTTCCTCCTGTAAAGTCTGATAGAGGTCCTGGATGTCAGGGAGCTCGGCCCCAGTGATGTACTAGGCTGTCGGCACCACCCTCTGTAGAGCTTTGCGGTCAAAGGCGGTGCATTTGCAATACCAATCGTTTTTCAGCCTCCTGAGGTGGAAGAGTCGCTGCCGTGCCCTCTTCATGACTGTGTGGGTGTGGACCATGTTAGGTCCTTAGTAATGTGGATGCCAAGGAACTTGAAGCTCTCAACCCGCTCCACAACAGCCCCGTCGATGTGGATGGGGTATGTTCTCCCCTATTTCTCCTATAGTCCACAATCAGCTCCTTGGTCTTACTGACGTTGAGGAAGAGGTTTTTGTCCTGGAACCACTCTGCTAAGTCTCTGACCTCCTCCCTGTAGGCTGACTGATCACCGTCGGTGATTAGGCCTAACACCATCGTCAAACACTGTCTTCAAACTTGATGATGGTGTTGGAGTCGTGCATGGCCACACAGTTGTGGGTGAACAGGGAGTACAGGAGGGGACTAAGCACACACCCCTGAGGGTCCCAAACACATGTGAGTGCTACAGGGCGATAGTCATTTAGGCAGGTTACCTTGGAGCTCTTGGGAACAGGGACTATGAAGGTAAGCTTGAAACAAGTTGAGATTACAGACTGGGACAAGGATAGATTGAAAACGTCTGTGAAGACACTTGCCAGCTGGTGATGCTTTGAGAACGTGCCAAAGTATTCCGTCTTGTGATTGTTAACCAGTTTAAACATTTTGCTCACATTGGCCACGGAGTGAAAAATCACAGTCATCCGGAAAAACAGAGGCTTTCTCGCAAGGCACAGTGTTATTTTCCGAGAAGCGAGCATAAAAGGCACTTTGCTCATTTAGGAATTCTGCATCGCTGGGCAACTCATGGCTGGGTTTCCCTTTGTAATCCGTTATCGTCTGAAAGCCCTGCCAGATACGACGAGCATTAGCGCCGGTGTAATAGGATTCCACCTTCCTCCTATATTGTCCTTTTCCGTGTTTGATGTTTCGTCGGAGGTCGTAGTGGGCTTTCTTGTATGCGTCCAGGTCCGTGTCCCGTTCCTTGTAAGCGGAAGCTCTAGCCTTTAGCCCAATGTGAATGTTGCCTGTAATCCATGGTTTTTGGTTGGGATACATTCTTATAGTCACTGTGGGGACGACATCATCTATACACTTATTGATGAAGCACGTGACTGTGGTAAACTCCTCAATGTTATTGGATGAATCGCGGAACATATCCCAGTCTGAAAAACAGCCTTGTAGCCTCACGTCTGCTTCGTCTGACCACTTCTGTATTGAGCGCATCACTGGAACTTCCTGTTTGAGCTTTTGCTTGTAAACAGGAAGCAGGAGAATTGAGTCATGGACAGATTTTGCCGAAGGAAGGACGGGGAGGGCCTTGTATGTGTTTCTCTGGGTATAATAATTCACTTATTATATTGTAGCTTGTCTTGTAGCTTGTGATATAAAGTGATGGTGGAGAAAAAGTTGACAGTGAGAATAATGTGAAGCTGTTGCTATGTTGTCCAGCCCAGGTTTGATTGAATGGATATCTGACAAGGAGAGAGTTGATTGAATTCCCATTGCCTTTGTTAAAGGATGGTAGTGAAGAATCAACCTGTATTGACATTAGGGCTGGGTTTGAATCAAAAAGTAATCCCCTTCATACTTTCCTTGTTCATGTCACTTGGAGGATCTGAGACAAGTAGGTTTATTGCTTTCACGTACCTGATCCATAGTTCTACAGACAGACAGACAGACAGACAGACAGACAGACAGACAGACAGACAGACAGACAGACAGACAGACAGACATTCAAGAGGTAATGAGATGAGTCAAGATGGCGGCATAGAACAAGGCTGACGTTTTACAAATTCCTAACCAATTGTGTTTTTTTTGTTTGTTTCATTGCCTTGTTTGTAACTTATTTTTTTACTTATTTCGTACATAATGTTGCTGCTACCGTCTCTTATGACCGAAAAGAACTTCTGAACAATCAGCACTTCGATTACTCATCACAGACTGGCAGAATACTTTTTTTCCTTTAATGAGTCTGTGAGTATGTTCCTGATCCAAAAATGTAATCAGGAAGCACCAGTGACTCGATCTATAAAAAGTGTTCAGATGAAGCAGATGAAGCTACAGGACTATTCCGGGATTCCTCTGATGGCATTGAGGAGTACACCACATCAGTCATTGGCTTCATTAATAAGTGCATCGATGATGTCGTCCCCACAGTGACAGTACGTACATACTAGAGGTCGATCGATTAATCGGAATGGCCAATTAATTAGGGCCGATTTCAAGTTTTCATAACAATCGGTAATCGGTATTTTTGGTCACCGATTGTGGCCGATTTTTATTTATTGTTTTACACCTTTATTTAACTAGGCATGTCAGTTAAGAACATATTCTTATTTTTAATGACGGCATAGGAACGGTGGGTTGACTGCCTTTTTCAGGGGCAGAATGACAGATTTTTACCTTGTCAGCTCAGGGATTCGGTTTTGCAACCTTCCGGTTACTAGTCCAATGCTCTAACCACCTGACTTACATTGCACTCCATGAGGAGCCTGCGTGGAAGGTTGACTACCTGCTACGCGAGGGCAGCAAGAAGCAAAGGTAAGTTGCTAGCTAGCATTAAACTTATCTTACAAAAACAATCAATCTTAACATAATCACTAGTTAACTACACACGTTTGATGATATTACTAGTTTATCTAGCGTGTCCTGCGTTGCATATAATCGATGCGGTGCCTGTTAATTTCTCATCGAATCACAGCCTACTTCGCCAAACGGGTTGAATTTAACAAGCGCATTCGCGAAAAAATCACTGTCGTTGCACCAATGTGTACCTAACCATAAACATCAATGTCTTTCTTTAAAATCGATACACAAGTATATATAGAAAAATGGAACATGTTTCATTATTTATTTGAGGCTAAATTGATTTGATTGATGTATTATATTAAGATAAAATAAAAGTGTTTATTCAGTATTGTTGTAATTGTCATTATTACATTAAAAATAAATAAATAAATGTTAAAAAATCGGCATCGGCTTTTTTTGGTCCTCCAATAATCGCTATCGAAATCTGAGTTGAAAAATCATAATCGGTTGACCTTGTAATGGTCGTCTTGTGGTGAATGAGCGGACCAAGGCACAGCGGGTGATGAATACATGATGATTTAATAGGACAAGACGAACACTGACACGAAAAACACTTGATAATTTACAAAACAACAAACGACGTTAAACAGACCTGAACTTGTGAACTACATAAAATGAAGAACGCACGAACAGGAAAAATGAATGAATGAACGAGACAGTACCGTGTGGTGTAACAAACACAGACACAGCGACAAACACCCACAAAACACACGTGAAACCCAGGTTGCCTAAGTATGATTCTCAATCAGGGACAACGATTGACAGCTGTCTCTGATTGAGAATCATACTCGGCCGAACACAAACATCCCAACATAGAAAATCAAACATAGACAAACCCACCCAACTCACGCCCTGACCAACTAAATAAATACAAGAAAAAGGAAAACAGGTCAGGAATGTGACAGAACTCTAGTACATACCCCAAACAGAAGCCATGGATTACAGGCAACATCCACACTGAGCTAAAGGCTAGAGATACCACTTTCAAGGAGCGGAACTCTAACCCGGAAGCTTACAAGAAATTCCACTATGCCCTCCAACGAACCATCAAACAGGCAAAGCATCAATAAATTACTAAGATCGAATCGTACTACACCGGCTCTGATGCTCGTCGGTTGTGGCAGGGCTTGCAAACCATTATAGACTACAAAGGGAAGCACAGCCGAGAGCTGACCAGTTACACAAGCTACTTCTATGCTTGCTTCGAGGCAAATAACTGTGAAACATGCATGAGAGCACCAGCTGTTCCAGACAACTGTGTGATCACGCTCTCCGCAGCCGATGTGATTAAGACCTTTTAACAGGTCAACATTCACAAGGCAGCAGGGGCCAAACAGATTTCCAGAACGTATACTGCGAGCATGCGCATTTTCAACCTCTCCCTGTCCGAGTCTGTAATACCAACATGTTTTAAGCAGACCACCATAGTCCCTGTGCTCAAGAACACTAAGGTAACCTGCCTAAATGACTACTGACTTGTAGCACTCACATCTGTAGCCATGAAGTGCTTTGAAAGGCTGGTCATGGCTCACATCAACACCATTATCCCAGAAACTCTAGACCCACTCCAATTTGCATTGGAGTGGGTCTATTGGAGTGAGTCTATTGGAGTGGGCCCCAACAGATCCACAGATGATGCAATCTCTATTCCACTCCACACTGCCCTTTTCCACCTGGACAAAAGGAACACCTATGTGAGAATGCTATTTATTGACTACAGCTCAGCGTTCAACACCATAGTGCCCTTAAAGCTCATCAAAAAGCTAAGGACCCTGGGACTAAACACCTCCCTCTGCAACTGGATCCTGGACTTCCTGACTGGCCGCCCCCAGGTGGTGAGGCTAAGTAACAACACATCTGCATTGCTGATCCTTAACACGGGGGCCCCCTAGGGGTGCGTGCTCTGTCTCCTCCTGTTTCCCCACTGTTCACTCATGACTGCACGGCCAGGCACAACTCCAACACCATCATTAAGTTTGCCGATGACACAACAGTGTTCACCGACAACGACGAGACAACCTAGAGGGAGGAGGTCAGAGACCTGGCCGTGTGGTGGCAGGACAACAACCTCTCCCTCAACGTGACCAAGACAAAGGAGATGATTGTGGACTACAGGAAAAAGAGGACCCAAGCACGTCCCCATTCTCATCGACAGGGCTGCAGTGGAGCAGGTTGTCCTTGCTGTCCATATCACCGCAAATGAACATGATCCAAGCACAGCAAGACAGTCGTGAAGAAGGCCCAACATAACCTATTCCCCCTCAGGAGACTGAAAAGATTTGGCATGGATCCACAGATCCTCAAAAGTTTCTACAGCTGCACCATCGAGAGCCTCCTGACTGGTTACATCACTGCCTGGTATGGCAACTGCTCATTCCCAGTGGGTCAGAAGTTTACATACATTCAATTAGTATTTGGTAGGACTGCCTTTAAATTGTTTCACTTGGGTCAAACGTTTCGGGATGCCTTTCACAAGCTTCCCAAAATAAGTTGGGTGATTTTTGGCCCATTCCTCCTGACAGAGCTGGTGTAACTGAGTCAGGTAGGAGGCCTCCTTGCTCGCACACACTTTTTCAGTTCTGCCCACAAAACAGACCAAATAGAGATATAATTAGTCACTAACCAAGAAACAACTTCATCAGATGACAGTCTTATAACATGTTATACAATACATTTATGTTTTGTTCGAAAATGTGCATATTTGAGGTATAAATCATACATTATTTACATTGCAGCTACAACCAAAAATATCACCAAAGCAGCCAGAATAATCACAGAGAGCAACGTGAAATACCTAAATACTCATCATAAAACATTTATGAAAAATACATGGTGTACAGCAAATGAAAGATAAACATCTTGTGAATCCAGCCAATATTTCCGATTTTTTTAATTGTTTTACAGCAAAAACACAACTTAGCATTATATTAGCTTACCACAATAGCCAAACACACAACCGCATTTATTCACCGCATAGATAGCATTCGCAAAAACCAGCAAGATATATAAAATTAATCACTAACCTTGACCAACTTCATCAGATGACAGTCTTATAACATCAGGTTATACAATACACTTATGTTTTGTTCGGAAATGTGCATATTTAGAGCTGCAAACCGTGGTTATACATTGTGAATATGTAGCATCGATTCACCAGAATGTCCGGAGATATTTTGGACACTCACCTAATCTGACCAAAGAACTCATCATAAACTTTACATAAAAATACTTGTTGTATGGCAAATGAAAGATACACTGGTTCTTAATGCAACTGCCGTGTTTAAAAATAACTTTACCATAACAAACAGCTTGCGTTATTGCGAGACAGCGCCCGCCAAAACAGCAGAGAATAGGAATCAACATTTTCCACAGAAATACGAAATAACATCATAAATTGTTCTTACTTTTGCTGAGCTTCCATCAGAATCTTGTACAAGGAGTCCTAGGTCCAGAATAAATCGTTGTTTGGTTTCAGAATGTCCTTTTCTCCTGTTGAATTAGCAACCTTAGCTAGCCATGTGGCGCGAACATGCCCATCTTCTCTTGACCCAAAGAACGGAAAATTCCAAATGTCCCAATAAACGTTGAATAAACTGATACAACTCGGTTGAAAAAAACTACTTTATGATGTTATTATCACATGTATCAAATAAAATCAGAGCCGGAGATATCCGCCGTGTATACCGAGCGCTTTTCAGAAGCCAATGTCGACGTACTTCGTTCGCCAGAGAAAACAAAGATATTTCCAGACCTGTCACTCCAAAAGCTCTTGCTCGGCCTCAGATCAAGCTAGACACCCCATTCCACCTTCCACTGCCTGTTGACATCTAGTGGAAGGCGTATGAAGTGCATGCATATCGATAAATATTAGGCAATTGAATAGGCAGGCCCTGGAACAGAGCATCGTTTTCAGATTTTTCACTTCCTGTATGGAAGTTTGCTGCAAAATGAGTTCTGTTTTACTCACAGATATAATTCAAACAGTTTTAGAAACTTGAGAGTGTTTTCTATCCAATAGAAGAAAAAAAAAAAAAAAACGAGTTTTAATGACTCCAACCTCAGTGTATGTAAACACCCGACTTCAACTGTACATATTACCTCAACTAACCGGTGCCCCCCACACATTGACTCTGTACCGGTACCCACCTGTGTAAAGTCTCGCTAGAGAGAGAATGAGAGAGAGAGAATTGTGGATGATAGGTCTGTCCCTCTCTTCTCTCTCTCCTCTCCTCCCTCTCTCCTCCTCTCTCATCTCTCCTCTCTCTCCTTCCTCTCCTCCCTCTCTCCTCTCTGTCCAGTGGTTCAGCCAGTGGTGCTGTCAGGTCCAGACAGCTCTACAGCGTGATGCTTCACTGTGGCCCCCTGAGGTTAAACTACCACAGACAGAAAGACCCACTGACACACGGAGAAGGGTAGAGAGGGAGAGAGAGGGAGAGGGAGGAAGGGAGGAGAGATCGAGAGGAGGGACACAGATGGAGGAAATAGAGGGGAGATAATGGGGGAGACAGAGGAGATGAAGATATGTGTGTGTGTGTGTGTGTGTGTGTGTGTGTGTGTGTGTGTGTGTGTGTGTGTGTGTGTGTGTGTGTGTGTGTGTGTGTGTGTGTGTGTGTGTGTGTGTGTGTGTGTGTGTGTGTGTGTGTGTGTGTGTGTATGGTGAGTGTGCGTGTGTGTGTGTGTGTGTGTGCGTGTATGATGATTATGTAACTCAAGCAACAGGGCGGATGAGTATGGTTTCATGTGAATGTAGGGTTTTCAGCCAATAGAAGAGTAGAGAGGGAAAGAGAGAGAGAACGAGTAATACAGACTCAGAAAGAGAAAAGAGAGAAATGGAAGGTGACGAATAGAGAAAAAGAGAGAGACGGAAAGGGAGAGAGCTTACAACATGATATGTCCTTTGACATATACTTTATACAGTACAGTATCTAACGTGACAAAGAAAACATGTACCCCACATGCACCTCCTGCTAGCACTAACCCTAAAACACCCGTCCCGTTACTAATAACACTAACCCTAAAAACACCCATCCGGTTACAGCAAACACTAACCCTAAAAACCCCCATCCTGTTACTGCTAGCACTAACCCTAAAAACACCCATCCTGTTACTGCTAGCACTAACCCTGACCCTAAAAACACCCATCCTGTTACTGCTAGCACTAACCCTAAAAACACCCATCCTGTTACTGCTAGCACTAACCCTAACCCTAAAAACACCCATCCTGTTACTGCTAGCACTAACCCTGAACCTAAAAACACCTGTCCCGCTACTGCTAGCACTAACCCTGAACCTAAAAACAGTCAGTCAATTCAAATAAATAAATTAGACCCTAATCTATGGATTTCACATGACTGGGAATACAGATGCATCTGTTGGTCACAGATATCTTTAATAAAAGGTAGGGGTGTAGAACAGAAAACCAGTCAGTATCTGGGGTGACCACCATTTGCCTCATGCAGCGCGACACATCTCCTTGGCATAGAGTTGATCAGGCTGTTACTTGTGGCCTGTGGAATGTTGTCCCACTCCTCTTCAATGGCTGTGCAAAGTTGCTGGATATTGGCGGGAACTGGAACACGTTGTCGTACACGTCGATCCAGAGAATCCCAAACATGCTCAATGGGTGGCATGTCTGGTGAGTATGCCGTCCATGGAAGAACTGGGACATTTTCAGCTTCCAGGAATTGTGTATAGATCCTTGCAACATGGGGCCGTGCATTATCATGCTGAAATATGAGGTGATGACATCGGATGAATGGCACGACAATGGGCCTCAGGATCTCGTCACAGTATCTCTGTATATTCAAGTTTCCATCGATGAAATGCAATTGTGTTCGTTGTTCGTAACTTATGGCTGCCCATACCATAATCCCACCGCCACCATGGGCCACTCTGTTCACAACGTTGACATCTGCAAACTGCTCACCGATAGGACACCACACGTTGTCTGCCGTCTGCCCGGTACAGTTGAAACCAGGATTTAAATGTGAAGAGCACACCAGCGTGTCAGTGGCCATCGAAAGTGAGCATTTGGCCACTGAAGTCGGTTACGACTACGAACTGCAGTCAGGTCAAGACCCTGGGAAGGACGAAAAGCATGGAGACTAGCTTCCCTTAGACGGTTTCTGACAGTTTGTACAGAAATTATTCGGTATTCAGCTGTCTGGGTGGCTGGTCTCAGACGATCCCACAGGTGAAGAAGCCGGATGTGGAGATCCTGGGCTAGCATGGTTACACGTTGTATTCGGATGTGAGGCAAGTTGGACGAACTACCAAGTTCTCTAAATCAAGCAGCTTATGGTAGAGAAATTAACATTATATTCTCTGGCAACAGCTCTGGTGGACATTCCTGCAGTCAGCATGCCAATTGCACGCTCCCTCAACTTGAGACATCTGTGGCATTGTGTTGCACATTTTAGAGTGGCCTTTTATTGTCCCTAGCACAAGATGCACCTGTTTAATGATAATGCTGTTTAATCAGGATTATCTTGGCAAAAGGAGAAATGCTCTCACTAACAGGGATGTAAACAACTATGTGCACAACATTTGAGAGAAATGTGCATTTGGAAAACTGGGATTTCTATTTCAGCTCATGAAACATAGGATCAACACTTTACATGGTGCTTTTATATTTTGTTCAGTGTAAATATACATTCTGACAGTGTAAATATAATTGGAAGAATCTGGTGTTTGGGTGTCTGACAGGGATGGGAGCTGTAATGACTCCATGAACACTTCGCACAGTACAAAAGAGAGGGGGGAGAAGGGGAGGAAGGGAGGGATGAGTGAGGGATGGGGCTGGAGCGAGATATAGAAGGAGAATGAGAGACAGTAAGGGAGATGAGCAGATAGAGAGAGTATGGTGGAGAGAGAAACAGAAAGAGAGAGAGGCTGATTCAAATGCATTAGTGAGTCAGCGTAACCTTGGTTTTCCCAGTGGAAGCTTTTCAGAAGCTCTGTGTGTGAAAGCAGGGCAGACACCTTTTTTTGTTTGGAGCGGGGCATTAGCAGTAAAAGCATTGTGCCTGTTCTCCTAGGGGCACATTAGAACGTTACACAGGGGTGTCACGTCTCTTTGTGTCCTCCAGACCTCTTTGTTAAAAGCTGTGTGATTATTGACTAAGTTAATGTTTAGATGTTCTTTTAAGAGATATGACATTGAACAATACTGGACAACAGCCAATGTAGTTACAATGTAAAGATCTATAGATGCCTAAGATCTAGCACGTTTTTATTGGTAGACCATATATACAAAAGTATGTGAACACCCGTTCAAATTATTGCATTCGGCTATTTCAGCCACACCTGTTGCTGACAGGTGTATAAAATCGAGCACACAGCCATGCAATCTCCATAGACAAACACTGGCAGTAGAATGGCCTTACTGAAGAGCTCCGTGACTTTCAACGTGGCACTGTTATAGGATGCCAGCTTTCCAATAAGTCAAATTTCATATTGTGAAGTGGAAACGTCGGTTGCAACACTCACTACCAACTTCCAAACTGCCTCTGCAAGCAACGTAAGCACAATAACTGTTCGTTGGGAGCTTCAGGAAATGGGTTTCCATGGCCAAGCAGCCGCACACAAGATCACCATGCGCAATGCCAAGCGTCGGTTGGAGTGGTGTAAAGCTCGCCGCCATTGGACTCTGGAGCAGTGGAAACGCGTTCACTGGAATGATGAATCACGCTTCACCATCTGGCAGTCCAACAGAGGAATCTGGAGAACGCTACCTGCCCAAATGCATAGTGCCAACTGTAAAGTTTGATGGAGGAGGAATAATGGTCTGGGGCTGTTTATCATGGTTCGGGCTAAGCCCCTTAGTTCCAGTGAAGGAAAATCTTAATGCTACAGCATACAATGACATTCCAGACGATTCTGTGCTTCCAACTTTGTGGATACAGTTTGGGGAAGGCCCTTTCCAGTTTCAAAATGACAATGCCCCCGTGCACAAAGCGAGTTCCATACAGAAATGGTTTTCGTGATCGGTGTGGATGACTAACCTGCACAGAACCCCATCAAACACTTTTGGAATGAACTGAAACGTGGACTGCGAGCCAGGCCTAATCGCCCAACATCAGTGCCCGACCTCACTAATGCTCTTGTGGCTGAATGGAAGCAAGTCCCCGCAGCAATGTTCCTACATCTAGTGGAAAGCCTTGCCAGAAGAGTGGAGGCTGTTATAGCAGCAAAGATTGGACAAAACAATTAATTTTAATGCCCATGATTTTGGAATGAGATGTTCAACGAGCAGGTGTCCAAATACTTTTAGTAATGTAGTGTATATCAATGTAACACATAGGTAAGAGCTCAACTTCAAAACACAATAAAAAAGACTTGTTATTTGGTAGGATAGCAGAAGCATGAACCGCATTTCCTCCTCTCTCTGTGTGTCTCTATGAACAGCCATTCCCTGCACACACAGCGGCACCTAGCTCTTACTCATGGCTTTAGATGACACAGACATATATCTCCTGACCCCTGACCTGGCTGTCAATAAGGCTACATCATTATGTCTCCTGTCCAACACAAACACACACACCACGCATACACACACGCACACGGATGCACACACACACACACAGTTATTGAGTTAAAGGTAGCTTCTTAAAGGCTCTTTGCTTGACTCATTTATTCTCTCTGGACAGGAATGAGTCACACAACAGACTGAGGTCACTAAAGGTCAGAGGTGGACCTGAAGTTTCAATAAAGTTTTAACTGTGGGTTTGTAAAATAGTGTTAAGAAGCAGTAAAACTCTGGTCATTCCACTATAGTAATCTGACACAATCTGACAGATTGATCATCTCACAATGAAAAGCACCAAACAATAGTTGTTATTCTATTAGCCTCCTAGGGTCTTTTGGGCACCAGAACCAGTACTGTAATAGTCTATATTCCCAAAGAACTGGTGGGAAAGCTTGTGTATGTTGTGCTGTATTGTACTGGAGAAACAAACAGCATAACTACATAGAGTATCATGGGGTTTAGTTTTCACAACTGAGCCTTAGACAGCCACTAGCAAGGGGACACACACACAAACACACACACACACACACACTCCGTGGAGTTTTACAACTCAATACTCTGCAACCTGAAGCATCCCCTCTCCCACTCTAAAGAGGGAATAATGGAACACTCACTTAGTTCTGACTCACACTTCTCCTTTTGCTGACACACACACTCACAGATAAAAGTCCATACACACACACACTCATAACACAAACTGCCTCCCAGCAATTCCCAAACCTTCTCTTTGAACAATATCCTCGCTGCATATGGGGTTGCCTAAGACTCTGACACACACACACACACACACACACACACACACACACACACACACACACACACACACACACACACACACACACACACACACACACACACACACACACACACACACACACACACACACACACACACACACACACACACACACACACACACACACACACACAGCAGGGTGTAGTAACCCATATACCCACAATCTTTATCATTCCTTCCTGGTAAACCACATTGTTTCCCACAGAGCTGCTGTCTCTCTGTATTCAGATTCTCTCTGGCACAGATTCTCAGTACTGCACACACCACAGGAGGTTGGTGGCACCTACATTTGGGAAGATGGGCTCATTTTATCGGCTGGATTGGAATCAGTGGAATGATATCAAATACATCAAAAACATGGTTTCCAGGTGTTTGATGCCATTCCATTTACTCTGTTCCGGACATTATTATGAGCCTTTCTCCCCTCAGCAGCCTCCAACGACACAGCAGTAGATCTAGATCTTACAGGACCCACAGGGCACTAAGACCCATCTAACAAGATCCACAGGGCACTAAGACCCATCTAACAAGATCCACTGGGCACTAGGACCCATCTAACAGGACCCACTGGGCACTAAGACCCATCTAACAAGATCCACAGGGCACTAAGACCCATCTAACAGGACCCACAGGGCACTAAGACCCATCTATCAGGACCCACTGGGCACTAGGACCCATCTAACAGGACCCACTGGGCACTAGGACCCATCTAACAGGACCCACTGGGCACTAGGACCCATCTAACAGGACCCACTGGGCACTAGGACCCATCTAACAGGACCCACTGGGCACTAGGACCCATCTAACAGGACCCACTGGGCACTAGGACCCATCTAACAGGACCCACAGGGCACTAGGACCCATCTAACAGGACCCACTGGGCACTAAGAACCATCTAACAGGACCCACTGGGCACTAGGACCCATCTAACAGGACCCACAGGGCACTAGGACCCATCTAACAGGACCCACTGGGGCACTAGGACCCATCTAACAGGACCCACTGGGCACTAGGACCCATCTAACAGGACCCACAGGGCACTAGGACCCATCTAACAGGACCCACAGGGCACTAAGACCCATCTAACAGGACCCACAGGGCACTAGGACCCATCTAACAGGACCTACTGGGCACTAGGACCCATCTAACAGGACCCACAGGGCACTAAGACCCATCTAACAAGATCCACAGGGCACTAAGACCCATCTAACAGGACCCACAGGGCACTAGGACCCATCTAACAGGACCCACTGGGCACTAGGACCCATCTAACAGGACACACAGGGCACTAGGACCCATCTAACAGGACCCACAGGGCACTAGGACCCATCTAACAGGACCCACAGGGCACTAGGACCCATCTAACAGGACCCACTGGGGCACTAGGACCCATCTAACAGGACCCACCGAGCACTAGGACCCATCTAACAGGACCCACAGGGCACTAGGACCCATCTAACAGGACCCACAGGGCACTAAGACCCATCTAACAGGACCCACAGGGCACTAGGACCCATCTAACAGGACCTACTGGGCACTAGGACCCATCTAACAGGACACACAGGGCACTAGGACCCATCTAACAGGACCCACAGGGCACTAGGACCCATCTAACAGGACACACAGGGCACTAGGACCCATCTAACAGGACCCACAGGGCACTAGGACCTATCTAACAGGACCCACTGGGCACTAGGACCCATCTAACAGGACCCACAGGGCACTAGGACCAATCTAACAGGATCCACAGGATTTTTGCCCTAACTCTACACAGCTGATTCAAATAACGAACTAATCATCATCATGTTATTTTAAACAGCTGTGTAGTGCTAAGGCAAAAACCAAAACGTGCACGCAGGGGGCCCAGGATCAAGTTTGGGAAACCCCGCAATAAGGAACCACCAGGCAGAGTACAGTGTAATCACCTGATTCCTAATAGATTCACTGCCCACCTCATGGCTGTTGTGTGGTGGGCCTTCTGGAGACAAAATGACTGCCGTGGCACTATACGTTGGTTGTCTATGTAAAGTGAATCCTAGCACATGCACAAACCAATACACATTATAAACATTGTATCCATTCACATTGAGGTAGGTCATTGTGTTCTTCTTATCCAGACCTACACCATTAACACAAGCCACCACACACACACACACACACACACACACACACACACACACACACACACACACACACACACACACACACACACACACACACACACACACACACACACACACACACACACACACACACACACACACACACACACACACACACATTAGAACCACTTACGTTGGCAGCCATCCTTATGCTCCTCGTACCCTGGCTCGCACACACACCTCCCGATGGGCACCAGCCAGCTCCCGTCCGCGCTACAGTACATCCTTGGAGTCTCAAAGTCCTGGGAGGCGTTCACACACACCCCTCGCACTTCCACCAGGGCTGAGTCGCCCCCCGTGACGGTGTCGGGGAACTGGGCCAGGTTGAGCACGGTGAGGGGACACTTCTTGTAGAAGATCCTGACAGAGACCAGAGCGATGCAGGCCCCTAGGTCCTGGAAGGCCAGGTAGAACCCCTTCTTACTCAGGTTACTGATGTCACGGACCTCTGTGTTGAGTTTCATCACACGATCTCCCACATCCACCTAGAGGGAGAGTAACAAGATATAGTCAGGGTTTATTTCATCCACCTAGAAACAAGATTTAGTCAGGATTTATTTCCAGTGGTGTAAAGTACTTAAGTAAAAGTACTTTGAAGTACTAATTAAGTTGTTTTGTTTGGTATCTGTACTTTCCTATTTTTTTTAAATCTTTGACAACTTTTAGTTGTTACATTTTGAATGCTTAGCAAGACAGGAAAATGGTCCAAAAAAATGGTTCACTAAACACAAATGTTTTGTTTGTAAATGATGTCTAAGTGTTGGAGTGTGCCCCTGGCTATCCGTAATTAAAATAAATAAAAATTGTGTTGTCTGGTATAAGGAATTTTAAATGATGTATACTTTTACTTTTGATACTTAAGTACATTTTATCAATTACATTTAATTTTGAAGTATATTTACTCAAGTATTATTGTCCTGGATGACTTTCACTTTTACTTGAGTCATTTTCTATTAAGGTATCTTTACTTTTACTCAAGTATGACAATTGGGTCCTTTTTCCATCACTGTTTATTTCATCCACCTAGAAACAAGATATAGTCAGGCTTTATTTCACAGCTGTGTTTTTGCCACATGTGTAGTAAGTTGTATGTAAATTGCCCGTAATCACAGGTCAAGAGACAGATTTTCTGGCATCCTCCTTATGGTTCCTGTTAGGATTGGGGGTAGGGTATGCTGATCCTAAATATGTGGTTAGAGGTAACCTCTACATTCAGAGTGTTTCCACTTACCTGTGTGAAGCTCTCATCAGCAGCGATGGTGTCGATCTTGATGTACTGACTCTCCTTGATGAACCACAAGTTGGCGTTGTTAGACTCATAGTAGAACATGTTGAAAGTCTGAATGGACGACACAAAAATGTACATTCATATTTGAAGAATAATTAACGTTTTGCTATGCCTTAGCATATTCTATGGAAAAACACTTGAACAGAAAGATCACCTCTTTTGCGTGTGACACTCTCTTAAAATAGCACACTTTGGTTAGGCTAAGATTAAAAAAGTGATGTTTCAGTCAACTATGACCTTCATCAAACACAAAGCAAGAAGAACATTGACGACATAGCAGGACAGAATAATGTAAACAATAAGCAGAACATTGTCAACATGGCAGGACAGAGTAATGTAAACAATAAGCAGAACATTGTCAACATGGCAGGACAGAATAATGTAAACAATAAGCAGAACATTGTCAACATGGCAGGACAGAGTAATGTAAACAATAAGCAGAACATTGTCAACATGGCAGGACAGAGTAATGTAAACAATAAGCAGAACATTGTCAACATGGCAGGACAGAGTAATGTAAACAATAAGCAGAACATTGTCAACATGGTAGGACAGAGTAATGTCAACAATAAGCAGAACATTGTCAACATGGCAGCACAGAGTAATGTAAACAATAAGCAGAACATTGACGACATGGCAGGACAGAGTAATGTAAACGATAAGCAGAACTTTGCCGAAATGGCAGGACAGAGTAATGTAAATAATAAGCAGAACATTGATGACATGGCAGGACAAAGTAATGTCAACAATAAGCAGAACATTGTCAACATGGCAGGACAGAGTAATGTCAACAATAAGCAGAACATTGTCAACATGGCAGGACAGAGTAATGTAAACAATAAGCAGAACATTGTCAACATGGCAGGACAGAGTAATGTAAACAATAAGCAGAACATTGTCAACATGGCAGGACAGAGTAATGTAAACAATAAGCAGAACATTGTCAACATGGCAGGACAGAGTAATGTAAACAATACGCAGGACATTGTGGACATGGCAGGACAGAGTAATATAAACAATGAGCAGACGGACCTCTTTGCAGGTGCCAGGTACTCCAGGCAGGCTGTTACAGTCTCGGAGGGTGAACTTGATCTCGATGTAGACACGCTGGGCTCCGTCGCGGGCGATGTGTCGCGTCCTCAGCCAGTTATTCTGACTGGCCTCCATCACGTTGCACACCTGGTAGGTACGCATGGGAGTGTTCCTCTCATCCATCACACTGATCTCCTCCCACTGCAGAGAGAGAGAGGGGGGGAGGAAGGGAGAGAGGAGGTTAGAGGGTTGGGGGGGTTAGAGGATGGTGGGGCGGTCGTGTCAGGGTGTGTGTGTGTGTGTGTTTGTGTCTTGTATGTGTGTGTGTTTAATTGACTAAAGATTTGTGTAAATTAAAGTAATCACATAGTATTGTGTGTACGTGCATGTGTATGTATGTTTTCATAAATGTGTATTTGCATGTCCACGTGCACTGTGTTCAAGAGTTTAAGTGTGTGTGTGTGTGTGTGTGTGTGTGTGTGTGTGTGTGTGTGTGTGTGTGTGTGTGTGTGTGTGTGTGTGTGTGTGTGTGTGTGTGTGTGTGTGTGTGTGTGTGTGTGTGTGTGTGTGTGTGTGTGTGTGTGTGTGTTTGTATGAGAGACAGAGAGAGAGAGAGAGAGAGACGATACTACAGTGGTAGGCTTGATTACCAACAACGACGAGACGGCCTACAGGGAGGAGGAGAGGGCCCTCTGAATGTGGTGTCAGGAAAATAACCTCACTCACCGTCAACAAAACAAAGGAGATGATCGTGGACTTCAGGAAACAGCAGATGGAGCACCCCCCATCCACGGGACAGTAGTGGAGAAGGTGGAACGTTTTAAGTTCCTCGGCGTACACATCACGGACAAACTGAAATGGTCCACCCACACAGACAGCGTGGTGAAGAAAGCGCAACACCACCTCTTCAACCTCAGGAGATTTGGCTTGTCACCGAAAACACTCAAAATCTTTTACAGATGCACAATCGAGAGCATCCTTTCGGGCTGTATCACCGCCTGGCACGGCAACTGGTCCGCCCACAACCGTAAGGCTCTCCAGAGGGTAGTACCTGCCCTCCAGGACACCTACACCACCCGATGTCACAGGAAGGCCAAAAAGATCATCAAGGACAACAACCACCCGAGCCACTGCCTGTATACCCCGCTATCATCCAGAATGCGAGGTCAGTACAGGTGCATCAAAGCTGGGACCGAGAGACTGAAAAACAGCTTCTATCTCAAGGCCATCAGACTGTTAAACAGCCATCACTAACATTGAGTGGCTGCTGCCAACATACTGACTCAACTCTAGCCACTTTAATAATGGAAAAATTGGATGTAATAAATGTATCTCTAGTCACTTTAAACAATGCCACTTTATATAATGTTTACATACCCTACATTACTCTTCTCATATGTATATACTGCACTCTATACCATCTACTGCATCTTGCCTATGCTGCACGGCCATCGCTCATCCATATATTTTTATGTGACCAATACAATTTGATTTGATTTGATTTGAGAGAGACAGAGAGAGAGAGAGACAGAGAGAGAGAGAGAGAGAGAGAGAGAGAGAGAGAGAGAGAGAGAGACAGAGACAGAGAGAGAGAGAGAGACAGAGACAGAGAGAGAGAGAGAGAGAGAGAGAGAGAGAGAGACAGAGACAGAGAGAGAGAGAGAGACAGAGACAGAGAGAGAGAGAGAGAGAGAGAGAGAGAGAGAGAGAGAGAGAGAGAGAGAGAGAGAGAGAGAGAGAGAGACAGAGACAGAGACAGAGAGAGAGAGAGACAGAGACAGAGAGAGAGAGAGACACAGAGCTACTTTGTCTCCCATCATCTGTTGCCATCTGTTTCCACTCGTGCTCAGAGCAGTAAGTGAGAACACTTCTCGCATGAGAGAAAACATTTCTATTCCTTCAAGGAAAGGAAAATAAACCAGCGTGGTTTCATAGAGTTTCAGAGACCAAAGAGGGGAAGCAGACAGCCAGGTTAAAACACACACGTGCGCATACATACACACAAGCGCATTTACGTATGCACGCACGCATACTCACTCACACAAACACACACACACAACGAGCCATCTCTGTATGAATCTCATTTGGGGTGAGGAGATGCACAGACCACCTCATTGTATAGACTAATGATTGACGAACACATATCACATTTCAGCATGTAAATCTCACACAGTCGTAATTTTCTGGTCAAGGAAACTGTGAAACTTTCCCTGTCATTTGACTCGGATGGGATGCATATTAAACTGGAGTGTTGGGGCGGGGGGTGACGAAGCAGTTTGAGACAGGGAAGAGACAGGAAAGAGACAGGGAAGAGGAAGATTGAAAGAGGGAAGGTGAAGACAGGAGAGAGAAAGACGAGGGAGTTTGTGACTAGGAAGACAATGCTCTGATTTTGAGGGTCATTTAACTTGATGGGCCGACAAGCAGGCAAAAGCTGGACGCATTTCACACAAAGCCTTGACTGAAGCAGAGTTCCCCTTACCATCTTCAAAGTTATTGAGGGATAAGGAGTGCTTTATGACGTTTTGTTTATTTCTCTCAGAGCTGACGTTGAGAGTGTGGAGCAGGAGGAGCAGCATGTAGGTCTCTGGATCCTGTGTTTCATATGAGGGGGATTATTTAATTGAACTCTGACCCCGGAATCTGCAGGCAGGTCACAGAGACAGACATTTCCACCGTTCAGATATGGCCTCGGCTGGATAGCTGTCTTTCGGACTCAATCCACCGCCACTTAACCCCCGCTGGTCAGATTTAATATGGCCCGCCCAAAGCCAGATGTGTGCCGGAGTCTGAGCGACCCATTTATGTCACACAGCGGGGGCGTTTCTGCCGAGGGAGAGAAAACAGTTACACACTGCCCATATCTTTATTAATTTCTTGGGATCGCCCCTCCCCTACTCTTTTCTCTCTGACAGACGTTGTTTGAGTTTGATGACCAATTGTGTGTAAGTATCTGTAACTACCAGATTATAGCGAGGGGAATTTATGTTAAGCCAATGATTGGTTGAACTCAAGCCCTGATCCAACAGTTTTGCCACACTTCAAAGCAATCGGGTCAGTTTCATTGTGATTGGCCAAGGGATTGGAACACTCAGAGATTAAAGTTTAGTCCAGAATGCTAATTAGAAGTCAGACCAAACTGCCATCGATATAGCAACAGTTTCACTGATTGTGTGTGTGTGATGATTGAGAGAGAGTGTCTAAACCCTCCAACCTGTCTAAACAGTTCTCTCTGGTTCACAAAAATAGTATTTTCCTACCAAACACTGGTGGGAACATTGGACAGCATCATCCATATTCATCATTTCAGAATTATTTTGTTTAGATTGAAAGCAAACACTATGTACTGAATACTCAGGGAGAAAAAAGGTGAAGATTCACACGCAGAGCGCGGCAGATGTTTATTAAGCCTTGTTTATTAAGATGTTTCATTAAGCCTTGTTTTATTAAGATGTTTCATTAAGCCTTGTTTTATTAAGATGTTTATTAAGCCTTGTTTATTAAGATGTTTATTAAGCCTTGTTTATTAAGATGTTTATTAAGCCTTGTTTATTAAGATGTTTATTAAGCCTTGTTTATTAAGATGTTTATTAAGCCTTGTTTTATTAAGATGTTTCATTAAGCCTTGTTTTATTAAGATGTTTATTAAGCCTTGTTTATTAAGATGTTTATTAAGCCTTGTTTATTAAGATGTTTATTAAGCCTTGTTTATTAAGATGTTTATTAAGCCTTGTTTTATTAAGATGTTTATTAAGCCTTGTTTATTAAGATGTTTATTAAGCCTTGTTTATTAAGATGTTTATTAAGCCTTGTTTATTAAGATGTTTATTAAGCCTTGTTTTATTAAGATGTTTATTAAGCCTTGTTTATTAAGATGTTTATTAAGCCTTGTTTATTAAGATGTTTATTAAGCCGCAGAAGGCAGGAATCGTGGTCGCAGGCAATGGTCAAACACAGGTAGGCAGTCAAAAACAAACAATATCTCACAGAAAGAACTGAACTAAATAGGGAGCTGATGAGACCAGGTGACAAACAAACACAGGTGAAATCAATGAACAAAAATGAAAGACAGGGCTACGTTCCAGAACAAAGAAACAGGGCTACATTCAAGAACACAAAGAAAAAGAACACAAGGTTGACTAAGAAAAGAAAAGCAGAACCTTACACAGTATCGTGTTTGAGTTAAGTGTTTGGTTGATTTTCTCATATTTATTGGTGTGGGAGGAAACAACAGACATAAAACATTGATAAGTATAATTTTATGCTACCGGTTTGTTAGAATCTTACAGGTCCCTATTCTCTTTTAACCCAGAACTAAAATCTTGCGTAATTTGGTCAGATGCTCGATACCATTTATGTTTACGTAGTCTGTCCACGAGAGATTAACAGGTCCCTCACAGCTCTCCTTAAAGGTCTTTCAGGACTATGCTACAGTTCAACATAAAAAAAGCTGTGGAAAGGATATGGTGATTTAGAATAAAGCAAATGAATCTAAGCAGTAAAGTGAACAATTCCTTAGGTAGAGGGACTGTAAAGAAATCCTCGTGGCCACTAGACCAAACAGTCTGACAATGAACAGATTCCTTCAAATTGAAACAGCTCCATACACAATCAAGGAAGTCTCTCTGCTCAGTGCCTCAGCTATACTTCTCTCTCTCGCGCGCTCTCTCCGAGGGCAGGTAGCCGAGCAGACTAAGTGAAAAATCTGTTGATGCTCTGGATAAGATGGTCTGCTAAATGACAAATGTTAAATGTCTCCCTTATCCCCCACCTTCTCTCCTGTAATGAGCATGAACTAATTTCCCACTATCTTCCCTCTGTTATCCTGGAGAGTGAGAGAGGGGGAGTGAAGTCTATAATGTGTGTCTCAGTTTCATAGAGTCGCTGCCACCAGTAGGATTCTGTGACAGCCTAAACGTTTGTTTCTTGAAAGAAAGAAAAGCCGTGAAAAGATGAATGGAAATTGTTTGGTTATAACTGCTGCTTAATTAAACTTAGTGTTTATCTTGCATCATTCAACTCTAAATGTGTATCTCTTTCTCTCCCATCTTCCCTCCCTCCATCCCCCTCTCTCTCTTTCTCTATCTCTCTCACTCTCTATCTCAATTCAATTAAAGGGGATTTATTGGTATGAGAAACATATGTTTACATTGCCAAAGCAAGTGAAATGGATAAACAAAAGTGAAATGAACAGTAAATATTACACTCACACAAATTCCAAAAGAATAAATACATTTCAAATGTCATATTATGTCTATATACAGTGCTGTAGCGATGTGCAAATGGATAGAGTACAAAATGGAAAATAAATAAATATGGTTTGTCTTTACAATGGTGTTTGTTCTTCAATGATTGCCATTTTATTATGTATATATACAGTGTTGTAGCGAAGTGCAAATAGTTAAAGTACAAAAGGGAAAATAAATAAACATAAACTGGTTGCCCTTTTCTTGTGGCAACAGGTCAAAAATCCTGCTGCTGTGATGGCACACTGTGATATTTCACCCAATAGATATAGGAGTTTATCAAAATTGGATTTGTTTTGGAATTCTCTGTGGGTCTGTGTAATCTGAGGGAAATATGTGTCTCTAATATGGTCATACATTTGGCAGGATGTTAGGAAGTCAGCTCAGTTTCCACCTCATTTTGTTGGCAGTGTACACATAGCCTGTCTTCACTTAGGAGCCAGGTCTGCCTTTCGCGGCCTTTCACAATAGCAATGCTCACTGAGTCTGTACATAGTCAAAGCTTTACTTCATTTTGGGTCAGTCACAGTGGTCAGGTATTCTTCCATTGTGTACTCTCTGTTTAGGGCCAAATAGCATTCTAGTTTGCTCTAATTTTTGTTATTTGTTTCCAATGTGTCACGTAATAATCTTTTTGTTTTCTCATTATTGGTTTGGTCTATTTGTGTTGCTGTCCTGGGGCTCTGTGGGGTCTGTTTGTGTTTGTGAACAGAGTCCCAGGACCAGCTTGCTTAGGGGACTGTTCTCCAGGTTCATCTCTCTGTAGGTGATGGCTTTATTATGGAAGGTTCGGAAATCGCTTCCTTTTAGGTGGTTGTAGAGTTGAACAGCTATTTTCTGGATATTAATAATTAGCAGGTATTGGCCTTATTCTGCTCTGCATGCATTATTTGGTTGGTTACGTTGCACACAGAGGATATTTTTGCAGAATTCTGCAAGCAATGTCTCAATTTGGTGTGTGTCTCATTTTGTGAAGTCTTGGTTGGTGAGCAGACCCCAGACCTCACAACCATAAAGGGCAATGGGTTCGATAACTGATTCAATAATTTTTTGCCAGATCCTAATTGGTATGTCATGTTATGTTCCTGTTGATAGCATGAAAGGCTCTTCTTGTTTCTCAGATCGTTCACAGCTTTGTGGAAGTTACCTGTGGTGCTGATGTTTAGGCCGAGGTATGTATAGTTTTTTGTGTGCTCTAAAATCAAATACAATCAAATCTAGGGCAACAGTGTCTAGATGGAATGTGTATTTGTGGTCCTGGCATCTGGACCTTTTATAGAACACCATTATTTTTGTCTTACTGAGATTTACTGTCAGGGCCCAGGTCTGACAGAATCTGTGCAGAACTTCTAGGTGCTGCTGTAGGCCCTCCTTGGTTGGGGACAGAAGCACCAGCAAACAGTAGACATTAGCAAACAGTAGACATTTGACTTCAGATTCTAGTAGGCTGAGGCCAGTTTCTGCAGACCGTCCGAGTGTCCTCTGTAATTCGTTGATATATATGTTGAAGAGCGTGGGCTTACGGTACATCCCTGTCTCGCCCCACGGCCATGTGGAAAGAAATGTGTGTGTTTTTTGCCTATTTTAACTGCACACTTGTTGTTGTGTACATGGATTTTATAATGTTGTATGTTTTTCCCAAAACACAACTTTCCATCAATTTGTATAGCAGGCCCTCATGCCAAATTAAGTCAGAAGCATTTTTGAAGTCAGCAAAGCATGAAAAGACTCTGCCTTTGTTTTGGTTTGTGTCACGACTTCCGCCGAAGTCGATCCCTCTCCTTGTTCGGGCGGCGTTCGGTGGTCGAAGTCACCGGCTTTCTAGCTACCGCCGATCCATTTTCATTTTCCATTTGTTCTGTCTTTGTCTTTCACACCTGGCTTCACTCAACCAATTACTTGTTTATTATTTAACCCTCTGTTCCCCATGTTTTGTTTGTGAGTGATTGTTCTTTGTACATCGGTCCGTTTTGTGGGCTCATTATGTTGCTGTGTATTTTTTGTATTTTGAGTAAAATATGTTGATTACTCAATTCTGCTGTCCTGCGCCTGACTCTCTACACCAGCTACAGGACTATCTACAGAATCACTCACCTAAGAATGGAGTCAGCAGGAGCAGACGCCCTCCCTGTGACAGTGGGGGAGCGAGTTCAGCAGCACGCGACCATGTTGCAACGTCTGGGCACCGCCATGGATCACGTGCTGCAGACGATGGATCGTTTGGAGAGAGAAGGAGGTTTCCCAGCTCCTCCACCAGCCCCACTACAGCATGTCCCACAGTCCACACCTCTTTCACCCGGTCCCAGCGCGATTCGACTCGCGCTCCCGAGGGAGTATAATGGGACGACTGCCGGATGCCAGGAATTTCTACTCCAGCTGGAGCTCTACCTGTCAACCGTCCACCCGGCTCCTTCGGGGCGTGAGAGCGTGTCCGCCCTCGTCTCCTGCCTCTCAGGCAAAGCCCTGGAGTGGGCCAACACTGTATGGAGTGAAGGAGACGCGGCGTTGGACCATTACGCAGAGTTTACCCGCCACTTTCGGGCAGTGTTCGACCACCCGCCTGAGGCTCGAGCGACGGGTGAACGTCTGTTCCACCTGAGGCAGGGGACAAGGAGCGCACAGGATTTCGCTTTGGATTTCCGGACCCTGTTTGCCAGAGCGGGATGGAACGACAGGGCCCTGATCGATCACTACCGGTGCAGTCTGTGCGAGGACGTCCGTCGGGAGTTGGCCTGCCGAGACACCACCCTCACATTGGACCGGCTGGTGGACCTGTCCATCTGTCTGGACAACCTGCTGACTGCCCGCGGACGTCCGGATTGGGGCCTGTTCTTTCTATCCCCCAGCACCGCCGCTCCGACGCCCATGGAGCTGGGAGGTGCTGCACTTAGGGCGACCGGAGGAGGGGCCATTCCCTGTACCATCTGTGGCCGCAAAGGGCACAATGCTAGTCGGTGCTGGGGGGGTTCCTCAGGGAGTCGAGGCAGCAGGCAGGGCACTATCGTGTCACCCCAGGTGAGTCGGCACCAGGCTCACACAGAGCCCTCTGTTGCTCATATGTATGTGTTTATTTCATTTCCTGAGTTTACCCCGCATTCCCAGCATACGGCGCTAGTATATTCAGGCGCAGCTGGGAATTTTATTGACCGTTAGTTTAGGGATCCCCCTTGTTCCTGTGGATATGCCCTTCCCTGTGCACGCCGGCCTCTTGCATGGTGGCACCGGTGGTGTGAGAGCTGGACGCGGATATCGAGCGGGCGTTATGCACAGTGGGAGCTGGACTATTATTTCAAAAGTGAAATAAACTTTGAAAAGTGAAGAGTAAATATTACACTCACACAAGTTCCAAAATAATAAAGACATTTAAAATGTAATAGTATGTGTATGTATATATACAGTGCCGTAACTATGTGCAAATATCTATATATGTATATATACAGTACCAGTCAACAGCTTTGACACACCTACTCATTCAAGGGTTTTTCTTTATTTTTACTATTTTCTACATTGTAGAATAATAGTGAAGACATCAAAACTATGAAATAACACATATTGAATCATGTAGTAACCAAAAAAGTGTTTAACAAATCAAAATATATTTTATATTTGAGATTCTTCAAAGTAGCCACCCTTTGCCTTGATTTTTACATTTACATTTTAGTCATTTAGCAGACGCTCTTATCCAAAGCGACTTACAGTAGAGTGCATACATTTTTTATTACATTTACATACTGAGACAAGGATATCCCTACCGGCCAAACCCTCCCTAACCCGGACGACGCTATGCCAATTGTGCGTCGCCCCACGGACCTCCCGGTTGCGGCCGGCTGCGACAGAGCCTGGGCGTGAACCCAGAGACTCTGGTGGCGCAGCTAGCACTGCGATGCAGTGCCCTAGACCACTGCGCCACCCGGGAGGCTGATGACAGCTTTGCACACTCTTGGCATTCTCTCAACCAGATTCATGAGGTAGTTACCTGGAATGCATTTCAGTTAACAAGTGTGCCTTCTTAAAAGTTAATTTGTGGAATTTCTTTCCTTCTTAATTTGTTTGAGTCAATCAGTTGTGTTGTGACAAAGTAGGGGTGGTATACAGAAGATAGCCCTATTTGGTAAAATACCAAGTCCATATTATGGCAAGAACAGCACAAATAAGCAAAGATAAAAAAAACAGTCCATCATTACTTTAAAACATGGAGGTAAGTCAATCCGGAAAATTTCAAGAACTTCAAAAGTGTCTTCCAGTGCAGTCGCAAAAACCATCAAGTGCTATGATGACATTGGATGTCATGAGGACCGCCACAGGAAAGGAAGACCCAGAGTTACCTCTGCTGCAGATGATAAGTGAATTAGAGTTAACCTCACCTTAGATTGCAGAGTTCAAGTAACAGACACATCTCAACATCAACTGTTCAGAGAAGACTGTCTGAGTCAGGCCTTCATGGTCAAATTGCTGCAAAGAAACCAGTACTAAAGGACATCAATAATAAGCAGAGACTTGCTTGAGCCAAGAAACGAGCAATGGCCATTAGACCGGTGGAAATCTGTCCTTTGGACGCAGAGTAGGTTAACGGATGATCTTCGCATGTGTGGTTCCCACCGTGAAGCATGGAGGAGGAGGTGTGATGGTGCTTTGCTGGTGACACTGTCTGTGATTTATTTAGAATTCAAGGCACACTTAAACACTTAACCAGCATGGTTACCACAGCATTCTTCAGTGATATGCCATCACATCTGGTTTGCGCTTAGTGGGACTATAATTCGTTTTTCAACAGGACAATGACCCAACACACCTCCAGGCTGTGTAAAGGCTATTTGACAAAGAAGAAGAGTGATGCAGTGCTGCATCAGATGACCAGACCTCCACAATCACCCGACCTCAACCCAATTAGTGGTTGGAGCGTTGAGCCAGTATATACATACATATACATATATATATATATATATATATATATATATATATATATAAACATGCGGTTGAAGTCTGAAGTTAACATACACCTTGCCAAATACGTTTAAACTCAGTTTCTCACAATTCCTGACATTTAATCCTAGTAAAGATTCCCTGTATTAGGTCAGTTAGGATCACCACTTTATTTTAAGAATGTGAAATGTCAGAATAATAGTAGAGAGAATGATTTAGTTCAGCTTTTATTTCTTTCATCACATTCCCAGTGGGTCAGAAGTTTAAATACACTCAATTAGTATTTGGTAGCATTGCCTTTAAATTGTTTATCTTGGGTCAAACGTTTCGGGTAGCCTTCCACAAGCTTTCCACAATAAATTGGGTGAATTGTGGCCCATTCCTCCTGACAGTGCTGGTGTAACTGAGTCAGGTTTGTAGGCCTCCTTGCTCGCACACGCTTTTTCAGTTCTGCCCACACATTTTCTAAAGGATTGAGGTTAGGGCTTTGTGATGGCCACTCCAATACCTTGACTTTGTTGTCCCTTAGCCATTTTGCCACAACTTTGGAAGTATGCTTGGGGTCATTGTCCATTTGGAAGACCCATTTGCGACCAAGCTTTAACTTCCTGACTGATGTCTTGAGATGTTGCTTCAATATATCCACATCATTTTCCTCCCTCATGATGCCATCTATTTTGTGAAGTGCAACATAAGTACAATATGATGCTGCCACCCCCGTGCTTCAAGGTTTGGGATGGTGTTCTTTGGCTTGCAAGCCTCCCCTTTTTTCCTCCAAACATAACGATGGTCATTATGGCCAAACAGTTCTATTTTTGTTTCATCAGACCAGAGGTCATTTCTCCAAAAAGTACGATATTTGTCCCCATGTGCAGTTGCAAACCATAGTCTGGCTTTTTTATGGCAGTTTTGGAGCAGTGGGTTCTTCCTTGCTGAGCGGCCTGTCATGTTATGCCGATATAGGACTCGTTTTACTGTGGATATAGATACTTTTGTACCTGTTTCCTGCAGCAGGTTCACAAGGTCCTTTGCTGTTGTTCTGGGATTGATTTGCACTTTTCGCACCAAAGTACATTCATCTCTAAGAGACAGATGGCGTCTCCTTCCTGAGCGGTATGACGGCTGCGTGGTCCCATGGTGTTTATACTTGCATACTGTTGTTTGAAAACAGATGACCGTGGTACCTTCAGGTGTTTGGAAATTGCTCCCAAGGATGAACCAGACTTGTGGAGGTCCACAAATGTTTTTCTGAGGTCTTGGCTGATTTCTTTTGATTTTCCCATGATGTCAAGCAAAGAGGCACTTTGTTTGAAGGTAGGCCTTGAAATACATCCACAGGTACACCTCCAATTGACTCAAATGATGTCAATTAGCCTATCAGAAGCTTCTAAAGCCATGACATAATTTTCTGGAATTTTCCAAGCTGTTTAAAGGCACAGTCAACTAAGTGTATGTAAACTTCTGACCCACTGGAATTGTGACACAGTGAATTATAAGTGAAATAATCTGTCTGTAAACAATTGTTGGAAAAATTACTTGTGTCATTCACAAAGTAGATGTCCTAACCGACTTGCCAATACTATAGTTTGTTAACCTCACTAGGGTATGTGGGACTATAAAAATTACTATAAAAATCAAACTTTCATTAAATCACACATGAAAGGTACCAAATTAAAGCTACACTGGTTGTGAATCCAGCCAACGTGTCAGAATTCAAATAGGTTTTTTGGCGAAAGCAAACGATGCTATTATCTGAGGATAGCAGCATTGTAAACAAAGAGAGAGAAGCATATTTCAACGATGCAGGCGCGACACAAAAATATAATTCATGCCTTACCTTTGACGAGCTTCTGTTGTTGGCACTCCAATATGTCCCATAAACATCACAAATGGTCCTTTTGTTCGATTAATTCCGTCGATATATATCCAAAATGTCCATTTATTTGGCGCGTTTGATCCAGAAAAACACCAGTTCCAAATTGTGAAACGTGACTACAAAATATCTCAAGGGTTACCTGTAAACTTTGCCCAAAAATTTCTAACTACTTTTGTGATATAACTTTAGGTATTTTTTAACGTAAATAGTCGATAAAATTGAAGACGGGATGATCTGTGTTCAATACAGGATTAAAACCAAATGTAGCTAGTGTCATGACATTGGCCTGGGGGTAGGTTTATGACAGTCATAAATACCTCTTCCCCCCTTTTCCCTCTCCCTACTCTACTGATGTGACATGAGAAAACCCTTGGTTAACATAGAGATTCTGGGAACATCAGAAGTTGGGGGGAAATGAGCTATATTCTGGTAATCCGACCAATTGAACATATGCGGTGGTACTTAAATTCTTATGGCTGCAAGGGGCAGTATAGAGTAGCCAGATAAAAGATGCCCATTTCAAACGGACTCGTACTCAATTCTTGCTCGTACAATATGCATATTATTATTACTATTGGATAGAAAACACTCTCTAGTTTTTAAAACCGTTTGAATTATTTCTCTGAGTGAAACAGAACTCATTCTGCAGCACATTTCCTGACCAGGAAGTGGAATGTCTGAAATCGATGCTCTGTTCAACTTCCTGCCTATACATGGGCATAAAACGTAAGAGTCTACGTACACTTCATAGACCTTCCCCTGGTTGTCAAGAGGCTGTGAGAGAAGAAATTTTGTGTTCATCTTGTTCTGAATTGGAATACAAGCTCTATGTATGACGTGCCCCTCATTTCCGGTACTCTTGGCAGCGCCAGTTGGACAGTGGGATTGCCTTCTGTTTAGCTGCCGTTATGGACGACTACTATCTCCGGTTCGGATTTTATTTGATACATGTGACCATATCATCGTAAAGTATGTTTTTTCAATATAGTTTAATCAGATTATTGAAATTTTTTCGGGAGTTTTGCCGTGTTCCGTTCTCTGACTTTGTTGACGTTGGAGAGATCCGTGCCACTTGGCAAGTGCCCATGCTTATTGAAGAGGGAAATTTGCCGTTCCAGATCCAAACAACGACTGTTCTGGACAAAGGACACCTTGTCCAACATTCTGATGGAAGATCACCAAAAGTAAGAAACATTTTATGATGCTATTTCTAATATCTGTCGTGCATGTGAACTGGTCGTCGGCGCCCAAGTGTTTCTGGCTATTGTGGCTACGCTAATATAACGCTACATTTTGTTTTCGCTGTAAAACATTTAATAAATCGGAAATATTGTCTGGAATCACAAGATGCCTGTCTTTCAATTGCTGTACACTATGTATTTTTCAGAAATGTTTTATGATGAGTAATTAGGTATTTGACGTTGGTGTCTGTAAATATTATGGCTGCTTTCGGTGCTATTTCTGATTGTAGCTGAAATGTAAACTATGATTTATACCTGAAATATGCAAATTTTTCGAACAAAACATATGCTATACAATAAATATGTTTTCAGACTGTTTATTTTATTTATTTATTTTACCGTTATTTTACCAGTTAAGTTGACTGAGAACACGTTCTCATTTGCAGCAACGACCTGGTGAATAGTTACAGGGGAGAGGAGGGGGATGAATGAGCCAATTGTAAACTGGGGATTATTAGGTGACCATGATGGTTTGAGGGCCAGATTGGGAATTTAGCCAGGACACCGGGGTTAACACCCCTACTCTTACGATAAGTGCCATGGGATCTTTAATGACCTCAGAGAGTCAGGACACCCGTTTAACGTCCCATCCGAAAGACTTCACCCTATACAGGACAGTGTCCCCAATCACTGCCCTGGGGCATTGGGATATTTTTTAGACCAGAGGAAAGAGTGCCTCCTACTGGCCCTCCAACACCACTTCCAGCAGCATCTGGTCTCCCATCCAGGGACTGACCAGAACCAACCCTGCTTAGCTTCAGAAGCAAGCCAGCAGTGGTATGCAGGGTGGTATCTGATGAAGTTGTTTCTTGGTTAGTGGCTATTTATATCTTTATTTGGTCGAATTTGTGATAGCTACTGATGGAGTAATAAACTGTTATAGTAAAAAAAGTGGTGTCTTTTGCTAACGTGGTTAGCTAATAGATTTACATATTTTGTCTTCCCTGTAAAACATTTTAAAAATCGGACATGTTGGCTGGATTCACAAGATGTGTACCTTTCATATGCTGTATTGGACTTGTTAATGTGTGAAAGTTAAATATTTTAAAAAATATATCTTTTGAATTTCGCGCCCTGCACTTTGAGCTGGCTGTTGTCATAAATGTACCAACGTCGGGCTTGCACGCCAAACAGGTTAAGGTATAATATGTCAGTTCGGTTGTCATCTGGCACATTCTCATCAATGATAGAATGACTTAAACTCTACTGTGGAAAGTCTACACATCAGAGTTATCAGATTCACATGGAATTGTTGTTCAATTCAAATGTTTGAATATGAAATTAGTCGTGATGGGATGAAATGTGATTTTAGCTTCTAAAATGTGAGAATTTGGTTTTCATGAGTCAATTAGGCCCAACTCAGTGGCCCGCCCACGTGAAGAGACCTAGGTTGTAAATTATGAAACACACCCCTTTTCTCCCTCCACTATATAAGCCATTGACGAAAATTTAACCATCTGTTCCCGAGGATGTGAGGACGACGGTCCGATGTCAGAATGGTTCAGATAATAACTACAGAACGAAGCCAACATCAGCGTGAGCTTTGGTTGCGAATGGTATGAACTTTGAACTCTTATTCACTATAGAAGTGATACCTCCTAGACGTTGAGTCAGCAACAGCAGCTGCAAACGTAAATTAGGGTAGGACAGACAGAGTATCCCATCTACCACACAACGACGTTACTACAACGTACCCGATTGACCACCAGAGACATTCTTCAAAGGACAAAGGACTCGGTTGGGCAACACGGCCTTCCATCTACCACCAACCTACCGAAGCACAGCTCAGAGTAAATATTTATTGCATTTTCCTTTTCCAAATGGCCGGTAATTTAGAATGCATAAGATATTGTATTTACGATAGCACAGCTTCGACCTTTGTTCCTCAGTCTTCCCGCTCTTTCACTCAAACCCAGCCCCTTTTCTTTTGTGTAACAAGCTGTCATATCTGTTCCGCCAGCTAGGGACGTTTTCCTTTGTGACGTAATTTGTAATCAAGTTATGATTAATTATGTGTATGTGTAATTCTGTGTGATTAGTTAGGTATTTAGTAAATAAATAATTCAACCCAATTTTGTATTGCTGATTCAACTTGTTAGCCAGGGTTCGTGAAAATAACCAAGAATTTACAACTTTCAGATGAGACTGAAATAAGGTGACGATTAATATTGACTGCTATTGATGTAAAATATTACAGGTCTTTAAGAGTTTATTCGGAAGATAACAGCTCTATAAATATTATTTATAGTTAATATAGTTAGTTATTTCTAGTTAATTACATTTACATGATTAGCTCAATCAGGTAATAGTTATTACGGAGAAAGGATTTTATAGAATAGCATGTCATAACACTTAATCCGGCACAGCCAAAGACACGACACTAGCTTTCTGATCATGCGCTTCTAACAAACAGGACACTTTGAGTGACCTTCCTTCAAGATGGCCGTATTTCTTCATTACACAAAGGAATAACCTCAACCAATTTCTAAAGACTGTTGACATCCAGTGGAAGCGGTAGGAACTGCAAGGTCCCTTAGAAATCTGGTTTCCCAATGAAAATTGAAAAGATAGTGACCTCAAAAAAAATTATCTGAATGGTTTGTCCTCGGGGTTTCGCCTGCTAAATAAGTTATGTTATACTCACAGGCATGATTCAAACAGTTTTAGAAACTTCAGAGTGTTTTCTATTCGAATCTACTAATAATATGCGCATCTTATCTTCTGGGGATGAGTAGCTGGCAGTTTAATTTGGGCATGCTTTTCATCCAAAATTCCAAATGCTGCCCCCTACCCAAGAGAAGTTAACAAGACATGTGTGGATGATTTAAAAATTAGATTTAATGACTCCAACCTAAGTGTATGTAAACCTCCGACTTCAACTGTGTATATATATATATATGTGTGTGTATATATATCCCTCACTCTCTCTCCACCCTCATTTCTCTCTCTCTCTTGCTCTATTTCCCCAGGTTACCTCAGGCAGGGTAATACAGGTAAGGAGGATATCATCATGCCTTTTGTTATCTCCTGTTTCTCTGGAGTGACTCAGCCAGCATGTTGTTATCTCCTGTTTCTCTGGAGTGACTCAGCCAGCATGTTGTTATAGATATCAACATGCTGGCTGAGTTACTCCAGAGAAACAGGAGATATCAACAGGCTGGCTGAGTCACTCCAGAGAAACAGGAGATATCAACATGCTGGCTGGAGATGTTTCTCTGGAGTAACTCAGCCAGCATGTTGATATCTCCTGTTTCTCTGGAGTGACTCAGCCAGCATGTTGTTATCTCTTGTTGCTGTGGAGTAACTCAGCCAGCCTGTTGATATCTTCTGTTGCTGTGGAGTGACTCAGCCAGCCTGTGTGTCCTGTGTCATCTGATGTAAGTACCTGTAACTCTTCTCCTATCTTAAGCACTCAGCCAGTGGCACAAAGCAGGAGCCTTGAATCATCAAGATGGGTGTTAGATAGTGTGGTCTTTATCAAACTGTTATCCACACTTGAGTCAAAAACATACAGTGTACGTCAAACTGTCAAATGTTTGATTGAGGTTGCAATCAAGCTTCCCTCAACTATTTGAAATATGAATTTTATTTTAAGTTGTTTAACATGTAGAATGTAGTATTTTAATGCTAGAACCCACAGCTTTGGTGTTGTCAGCAAACTATCAGGTTGTGGAAATCACACTGAAATCTATTCAATGGAGGTGCCGTCAGTTAAAGAAAGGAAACACTCAAGATTTCAGCTCTATCTTTCTCTTCAGCTGGTTTCTATGGTTACATCCCTATGTCATTTCTTGCCGAATGCCTTTTCATTGATTCATTCATTCATTCATTCATTCATTCACTCATTCTCACCATTTCTGTTCATGTTTTAACGAGGCATGACTTTGGCATTCTGATACTCCCTGGGTTGTTGCCTTCACTGCAGCCTGTTACACAACCCAACGCCGGTGTTACATAAATATATGCACCCCCTCCCCAAATCACAGCCTGTTACACAACCCAACGCCGGTGTTACATAACAATATGCACCCCCTCCCCAAATCACAGCCTGTTACACAACCCAACGCCGGTGTTACATAACAATATGCACCCCCTCCCCAAATCACAGCCTGTTACACAACCCAACGCCGGTGTTACATAACAATATGCCCCCCTCCCCAAATCACAGCCTGTTACACAACCCAACGCCAGTGTTACATAACAATATGCACCCCCTCCCCAAATCACAGCCTGTTACACAACCCAACGCCGGTGTTACATAACAATATGCCCCCCTCCCCAAATCACAGCCTGTTACACAACCCAACGCCAGTGTTACATAACAATATGCACCCCCTCCCCAAATCACAGCCTGTTACACAACCCAACGCCAGTGTTACATAACAATATGCCCCCCTCCCCAAATCACAGCCTGTTACACAACCCAACGCCAGTGTTACATAACAATATGCACCCCCTCCCCAAATCACAGCCTGTTACACAACCCAACGCCGGTGTTACATAACAATATGCACCCCCTCCCCAAATCACAGCCTGTTACACAACCCAACGCCGGTGTTACATAACAATATGCACCCCCTCCCCAAATCACAGCCTGTTACACAACCCAACGCCAGTGTTACATAACAATATGCACCCCCTCCCCAAATCACAGCCTGTTACACAACCCAACGCCGGTGTTACATAACAATATGCACCCCCTCCCCAAATCACAGCCTGTTACACAACCCAACGCCAGTGTTACATAACAATATGCACCCCCTCCCCAAATCACAGCCTGTTACACAACCCAACGCCGGTGTTACATAACAATATGCACCCCCTCCCCAAATCACAGCCTGTTACACAACCCAACGCCAGTGTTACATAACAATATGCACCCCCTCCCCAAATCACAGCCTGTTACACAACCCAACGCCGGTGTTACATAACAATATGCACCCCCTCCCCAAATCACAGCCTGTTACACAACCCAACGCCAGTGTTACATAACAATATGCACCCCCTCCCCAAATCACAGCCTGTTACACAACCCAACGCCAGTGTTACATAACAATATGCACCCCCTCCCCAAATCACAGCCTGTTACACAACCCAACGCCGGTGTTACATAACAATATGCACCCCCTCCCCAAATCACAGCCTGTTACACAACCCAACGCCAGTGTTACATAACAATATGCACCCCTCCCCAAATCACAGCCTGTTACACAACCCAACGCCGGTGTTACATAACAATATGCCCCCCTCCCCAAATCACAGCCTGTTACACAACCCAACGCCGGTGTTACATAACAATATGCACCCCCTCCCCAAATCACAGCCTGTTACACAACCCAACGCCGGTGTTACATAACAATATGCACCCCCTCCCCAAATCACAGCCTGTTACACAACCCAACGCCAGTGTTACATAACAATATGCACCCCCTCCCCAAATCACAGCCTGTTACACAACCCAACGCCAGTGTTACATAACAATATGCCCCCCTCCCCAAATCACAGCCTGTTACACAACCCAACGCCGGTGTTACATAACAATATGCCCCCCCTCCCCAAATCACAGCCTGTTACACAACCCAACGCCGGTGTTACATAACAATATGCACCCCCTCCCCAAATCACAGCCTGTTACACAACCCAACGCCAGTGTTACATAACAATATGCACCCCCTCCCCAAATCACAGCCTGTTACACAACCCAACGCCAGTGTTACATAACAATATGCACCCCCTCCCCAAATCACAGCCTGTTACACAACCCAACGCCGGTGTTACATAACAATATGCACCCCCTCCCCAAATCACAGCCTGTTACACAACCCAACGCCAGTGTTACATAACAATATGCACCCCTCCCCAAATCACAGCCTGTTACACAACCCAACGCCGGTGTTACATAACAATATGCCCCCCTCCCCAAATCACAGCCTGTTACACAACCCAACGCCGGTGTTACATAACAATATGCACCCCCTCCCCAAATCACAGCCTGTTACACAACCCAACGCCGGTGTTACATAACAATATGCACCCCCTCCCCAAATCACAGCCTGTTACACAACCCAACGCCAGTGTTACATAACAATATGCACCCCCTCCCCAAATCACAGCCTGTTACACAACCCAACGCCGGTGTTACATAACAATATGCACCCCCTCCCCAAATCACAGCCTGTTACACAACCCAACGCCGGTGTTACATAACAATATGCACCCCCTCCCCAAATCACAGCCTGTTACACAACCCAACGCCGGTGTTACATAACAATATGCACCCCCTCCCCAAATCACAGCCTGTTACACAACCCAACGCCAGTGTTACATAACAATATGCACCCCCTCCCCAAATCACAGCCTGTTACACAACCCAACGCCAGTGTTACATAACAATATGCACCCCCTCCCCAAATCACAGCCTGTTACACAACCCAACGCCAGTGTTACATAACAATATGCACCCCCTCCCCAAATCACAGCCTGTTACACAACCCAACGCCAGTGTTACATAACAATATGCACCCCCTCCCCAAATCACAGCCTGTTACACAACCCAACGCCGGTGTTACATAACAATATGCACCCCTCCCCAAATCACAGCCTGTTACACAACCCAACGCCGGTGTTACATAACAATATGCACCCCCTCCCCAAATCACAGCCTGTTACACAACCCAACGCCGGTGTTACATAACAATATGCACCCCCTCCCCAAATCACAGCCTGTTACACAACCCAACGCCAGTGTTACATAACAATATGCACCCCCTCCCCAAATCACAGCCTGTTACACAACCCAACGCCAGTGTTACATAACAATATGCCCCCCTCCCCAAATCACAGCCTGTTACACAACCCAACGCCGGTGTTACATAACAATATGCCCCCCCTCCCCAAATCACAGCCTGTTACACAACCCAACGCCGGTGTTACATAACAATATGCACCCCCTCCCCAAATCACAGCCTGTTACACAACCCAACGCCAGTGTTACATAACAATATGCACCCCCTCCCCAAATCACAGCCTGTTACACAACCCAACGCCGGTGTTACATAACAATATGCACCCCCTCCCCAAATCACAGCCTGTTACACAACCCAACGCCAGTGTTACATAACAATATGCCCCCCCTCCCCAAATCACAGCCTGTTACACAACCCAACGCCAGTGTTACATAACAATATGCACCCCCTCCCCAAATCACAGCCTGTTACACAACCCAACGCCAGTGTTACATAACAATATGCACCCCCTCCCCAAATCACAGCCTGTTACACAACCCAACGCCGGTGTTACATAACAATATGCACCCCCTCCCCAAATCACAGCCTGTTACACAACCCAACGCCAGTGTTACATAACAATATGCACCCCCTCCCCAAATCACAGCCTGTTACACAACCCAACGCCGGTGTTACATAACAATATGCACCCCCTCCCCAAATCACAGCCTGTTACACAACCCAACGCCAGTGTTACATAACAATATGCCCCCCCCTCCCCAAATCACAGCCTGTTACACAACCCAACGCCAGTGTTACATAACAATATGCACCCCCTCCCCAAATCACAGCCTGTTACACAACCCAACGCCAGTGTTACATAACAATATGCACCCCCTCCCCAAATCACAGCCTGTTACACAACCCAACGCCGGTGTTACATAACAATATGCACCCCCTCCCCAAATCACAGCCTGTTACACAACCCAACGCCAGTGTTACATAACAATATGCACCCCTCCCCAAATCACAGCCTGTTACACAACCCAACGCCGGTGTTACATAACAATATGCCCCCCTCCCCAAATCACAGCCTGTTACACAACCCAACGCCGGTGTTACATAACAATATGCACCCCTCCCCAAATCACAGCCTGTTACACAACCCAACGCCGGTGTTACATAACAATATGCACCCCCTCCCCAAATCACAGCCTGTTACACAACCCAACGCCAGTGTTACATAACAATATGCACCCCCTCCCCAAATCACAGCCTGTTACACAACCCAACGCCGGTGTTACATAACAATATGCACCCCCTCCCCAAATCACAGCCTGTTACACAACCCAACGCCGGTGTTACATAACAATATGCACCCCCTCCCCAAATCACAGCCTGTTACACAACCCAACGCCGGTGTTACATAACAATATGCACCCCCTCCCCAAATCACAGCCTGTTACACAACCCAACGCCAGTGTTACATAACAATATGCACCCCCTCCCCAAATCACAGCCTGTTACACAACCCAACGCCAGTGTTACATAACAATATGCACCCCCTCCCCAAATCACAGCCTGTTACACAACCCAACGCCAGTGTTACATAACAATATGCACCCCTCCCCAAATCACAGCCTGTTACACAACCCAACGCCGGTGTTACATAACAATATGCCCCCCTCCCCAAATCACAGCCTGTTACACAACCCAACGCCGGTGTTACATAACAATATGCACCCCCTCCCCAAATCACAGCCTGTTACACAACCCAACGCCGGTGTTACATAACAATATGCACCCCCTCCCCAAATCACAGCCTGTTACACAACCCAACGCCGGTGTTACATAACAATATGCACCCCCTCCCCAAATCACAGCCTGTTACACAACCCAACGCCAGTGTTACATAACAATATGCACCCCCTCCCCAAATCACAGCCTGTTACACAACCCAACGCCGGTGTTACATAACAATATGCCCCCCCTCCCCAAATCACAGCCTGTTACACAACCCAACGCCGGTGTTACATAACAATATGCACCCCCTCCCCAAATCACAGCCTGTTACACAACCCAACGCCAGTGTTACATAACAATATGCACCCCCTCCCCAAATCACAGCCTGTTACACAACCCAACGCCGGTGTTACATAACAATATGCACCCCCTCCCCAAATCACAGCCTGTTACACAACCCAACGCCAGTGTTACATAACAATATGCCCCCCCTCCCCAAATCACAGCTGGCAAAAAAACGAAGCCAGCGAATAATTTGTAAATTCCCCCTCCAGACTCCAGATATAGCTAGAAGTCATTGCTTTCTCTCTCTATCTCTCTCTCTCTGTCTCTCTCTCTCTCTCTCTCTCTCTCTCTCTCTCTCTCTCTCTCTCTCTCTCTCTCTCTCTCTCTCTCTCAAAACTCAAAGGCCTTCATTGGCATGGGAAACACATGTTTACATTGCTAAAGCAAGTGAAATGGATAATAAACAATCAGTAATTAACAGTAAACATTACACTCACAAAAGTTAAGCTAAGGACTAGAGACATTTCAAATGTCATATTATGGTTATATAGAGTTTTGTAACGATGTGAAAATACTTAAAGTACAAAAGGGAAAATAAATAAACATAAATATGGGTTGTATTTACAATGGTGTTTGTTCTTCACTGCTTGACCTTTTCTTGTGGCAACAGGTCACAAATCTTGCTGCTGTGATGGCCCGCTGGTATTTCACCCAATAGATATGGGAGTTCATCAAAATTGGATTTGATTTAAAATTCTTTGTGGATCTGTGTAATTTGAGGGAAATACAAGTCTCTAATATGGTCATATATTTGGTCATACATCTCTCTCTCTCTCTTTTTATTTCTCGCTCTCCCCCTCTCTCTCTCTGTCTCTCTCTCCCACTGTGTGTCTGTGTGTGTGCGCACGTGTGTGTGTGTGTGTGTGTGTGTGTGTGTGTGTGTGTGTGTGTGTGTGTGTGTGTGTGTGTGTGTGTGTGTGTGTGTGTGTGTGTGTGTGTGTGTGTGTGTGTGTGTGTGTGTGTGTGCGCGTGTGGATCAGGGTTGAAGGGATCCCGTATGGCTGCCTCAGACAGGAAGTGATGTCACAGTGTTACTCACCCCCTCTGCAGGGTATGCCTCCCAGCCCAGGTCTCCCAGAGCAGACATGGAGTCCAACAACGTCACTGCAGACAGACAGAAACAGCGAGAACAGACAGGTTAACACAACAAATAGAACTACAGGAGGTTAAATTGGTTATTGGAACAGCTGTACTGTCTGGTCAAAAGATTTCTAGGTCTTCTCTTTTGTTCTGCGACCTGGCCAAGATAAAGGACAGCAGTTCGACACATACAACAACATAGAGTTACACATGGAATAAACAAACATACAGTCAATAATACAGTTGAAGAAAATAAAAATCTGTGAGTGCAAATGAGGTAAAATAAGGGAGGTAAGGCAATAAATAGGCCATGGTGGCGAAGTAATTACAATATAGCAATTAGACACTGGAATGATAGATGTGCAGAAGATGAATGTGCAAGTAGAGATACTGGGGTGCAAAGGAGCAAGATAAATAAATAAATACAGGATGGTTGATGAGGTAGTTAGATGGGCTATTTACAGATGGGCTATGTACAGGTGCAGTGATCTGTGAGCTGCTCTGACAGCTGGTGCTTAAAGCTAGTGAGGGAGATATGGGTCACCAGCTTCAGTCATTTTTGCAGTTCGTTCCAGTCATTGGTAGCAGAGAACTGGAAGGAAAGGCGGCCAAAGGAGGAATTGGCTTTGGGGGTGACCAGTGAGATACCTCATACCTGCTGGAGTGGGTGCTACGGGTGGGTGTTGCTATGGTGACCAGTGAGCTGAGATAAGGTGGTGCTTTACCTAGCAGAGACTTGTAGATGACCTGGAGCCAGTGTGTTTTGCGACGAGTATGAAGCGATGGCCAGCCAACGAGAGCGTACAGGTCGCAGTGGTGGGTGATATATGGGGCTTTGGTGACAAAACGGATGGCACTGTGATAGACTGCATTCAATTTGTTGAGTAGCGTGCTCGAGGCTATTTTATAGATGACATCGCCGAAGTCGAGGATCAGTAGGATGGTCAGTTTTACGAGGGTATGTTTGGCAGCATGAGTGAAGGTTGCTTTGTTGCGAAATAGGAAGCCGGTTCTAGGTTTAATTTTGGATTTGAGATGCTTAATATGAGTCTGGAAGGAGAGTTTACAGTCTAACCAGACACCTAGGTATTTGTAGTTGTCCACATATTCTAAGTCAGAACCGTCCAGAGTAGTGATGCTGGGCGGGGGGGCAGGTGCGGGCAGTGATCAGTTGAAGAGCATGCATTTAGTTTTACTTGCATTTAAGAGCAGTTGGAGGCCACGGACGGAGAGTTGTATGGCATTGAAGCTCGTCTGGAGGTTAGTTAACTTCTCTGGGATATAGGGGGTGCTGTTTCGACTTAGGGAAAATTGGTCTCCAAATTAAACTGCCTAGTACTCAATTCTTGCTCGTACAATATGCATAATATTGTTATTATTGGATAGAAAACACTCTCTAGTTTCTATAACCGTTGGAATTATGTCTCTGAGTGAAACAGAATTCATTCTACAGCACTTTTCCTGCCAGGGAGTGAGATTTCAGAAATCTTGGCCCCTGCTCCCAGGTCAGTTCATAAGTCCCTGTGAATGCTATGATGCTACAAACACTGCCTACGCCTTCCTCTAGATGTCAGTAAGCGGGGAGATTTTGAATGGAGTGGATTGCGCAATCCGGGCTCTATAAATAGACCCTGGAGCGGAAAGAACGTCCTTTTCAACAGTGCGCTCGACGCAGAGTGGTCGTCGGACTGGCCTCCTTCCAAGCTTTGGTTTAGCCACTTATATATCGCCGGTCATGTTTTTATTCGTTATAGGTGTTAAAGACATCATAAGGTAGTTAATTTAAACCGTTTTATAGCAATTTATATCCGTTTAGTGCGATTTTGAGGCATTTCTTTGTGATGCACTTTGAAGCGCTGGGCACGTTTCCAGTACCGGTCGAACGTTAGTGGCCATTTCGACAGGACAAGAGGACATCTTTCGACCAAAAGACGATTAGACCGGAGAACGGATACATTGCCCAAGATTCTGATTGAAGATCAGCTCATAGTAAGAACTATTTTTGATGATAAATCGTTATTCTGTTGAAAAATGTCAAACGCATAAGCCGCCATTTTGTTTTGTGTAGCTTCGCTTGGCGAACCCTGTATTGCACAGTAAGGATAATTTTAGAAATGTAATTCAGCGATTGCATTAAGAACTAATTTGTCTTTCGATTGCTGTCCACCCTATATTTTTTAGTAAAGTTTATGATTAGTTATTCATTACGCGAGATCACTGTCCAAAATGGCGCCCGACATTTTCAGCCCAGGTTGGCTACTATTCTCATTGTATAACCACGTTTTTTGTGGCTAAATATGCACATTTTCGAACAAACTCTATATGTATGTTGTAATATGATGTTACATGAGTGTCATCGGAAGAATTCTGAGAAGGTTAGTGAAAAAATTAATATATTTTGGCGATGATAACGATATCGCTCTCTTTGGCTTGAATCAATGCTCGGGTAACGTTTGCATATGTGGTATGCTAATATAACGATTTATTGTGTTTTCGCTGTAAAACACTTAGAACATCTGAAATATTGTCTGAATTCACAAGATCTGTGTCTTTCCATTGCTGTGCTGTCACGTTCCTGACCTGTTTTCCTTTGTTTTGTATTCATTTTAGTTGGTCAGGGCGTGAGTTGGGTGGGTTTGTCTATGTTTGTATTTCTATGTGGGGTTTTGTGTTCGGCCTGGTATGATTCTCAATTAGAGACAGGTGTGTATTGTTTGTCTCTAATTGAGAGTCATACAAAGGCAGCCAGGGTTTCACTGGTGTTTTGTGGGTGTTTGTTCCTGTGTCCTCACAGGACAGTTGAAGGTTAGTCACATTTGTTGTTTTGTAGTTTTGTAGTGTATTGTTTTGCTGTTTTCATTAAAAGATGGCTTATTTCCCTCAATCCGCATCTTGGTCCTATCCATGCTCCTCCTCGTTTGAGGAGGAGAACAACATTGACTGCCTTTACAGAAACACCCACCACAACAGGACCAAGCGGATTGAGGAGAGAGAGAAGGAACTACAGCAATGGGGAAAAGAGGAATGGACTTGGGAGGAGATTCTGGACGGAGAAGGACCCTGGGCAGAACCAGAGGAGTGTCGCCGCCCCAAAGCGGAGCTGGAGGCAGCAAAGGCGGAGAGGAGGTTTTATGAGGCAAAAGCAAGGCAGAGCGGCTGGAAGCCTGAGAGGCTCACCCAAAAATTTCTTGGGGGGGGGCTAAAGGGGAGTGTGGTGAAGCCGGGTTGGATACCTGAGCCAACTCCCCGGGCTTGCCGTGGAGTAAGAGGGCGTCGTACTGGTCAGACACCGTGTTATGCGGTAAAGTGCACGGTGTCCCCAGTACGCGTGCTTAGCCCAGTGCGGGCTATTCCACCTTGCCGCACTGGGAGGGCTAGGTTGGGCATCGAGCCGAGTGCCATGAAGCCGGCCCAACGTATCTGGTCTCCAGTACGTCTCCTCGGGCCGGCGTACATGGCACCAGCCTTACAGGTGGTGTCCCCGGTTCGCCTGCATAGCCCAGTGCGGGCTATTCCACCTCGCCGCACTGGCAGGGCTACGGGGACCATTCAACCTGGTAAGGTTGGGGAGGTTCGGTGCTCAAGAGCACGTGTCCTCCTTCACGGTCCGGTATATCCGGCGCCACCTTCCCACCCCAGCTCAGTACCACCAGTGCCTACACCACGCACCAGGCTTCCAGTGCATCTCCAGAGCCCTGTTCCTCTTCCACGTACTCTCCCTATGGTGCGTGTCTCCAGCCCGGTGCCTCCAGTTCCGGCACCACGCACCAAGCCTCCTGTGCGTCTCCAGAGCCCTGGACGCACTGTTCCTTCTCCCCGCACTCGCCCTGAGGTGCGTGCCCTCAGCCCGGTACCTCCAGTTCCGGTACCACGCACCAGGCCTAGAGTGCGCCACGAGAGTCCAGTGTGCCCTGTTCCTGTTCCCCGCACTCGCCCTGAGGTGCGTGCCCTCAGCCCGGTACCTCCAGTTCCGGTACCACGCACCAGGCCTATAGTGCGTCTCAGCCGGCCAGAGTCTGCCGTCTGCCCAGCGGTGCCTGAACGGCCCGTCTGCCCAGCGCCGTCTGAGCCATCTGTCTGCCCAGCGCCGTCTGAGCCATCTGTCTGCCCAGCGCCGTCTGAGCCATCTGTCTGCCCAGCGCCGTCTGAGCCATCTGTCTGCCCAGCGCCGTCTGAGCCATCTGTCTGCCCAGCGCCGTCTGAGCCATCTGTCTGCCCAGCGCCGTCTGAGCCATCTGTCTGCCCAGCGCCGTCTGAGTCATCCGTCTGCCACGAGCCATTAGAGCCGCCCGTCTGTCCCGAGCCAGTAGAGCCGTCCGTCAGTCAGGAGCCGCTAGAGCCGTCCGTCAGTCAGGAGCTGCCAGAGACGCCCGCCAGTCAGGAGCTGCCAGAGACGCCCGCCAGTCAGGAGCTGCCAGAGACGCCCGCCAGTCAGGAGCTGCCAGAGACGCCCGCCAGTCAGGAGCTGCCAGAGACGCCCGCCAGTCAGGAGCTGCCAGAGACGCCCGCCAGTCAGGAGCTGCCAGAGACGCCCGCCAGTCAGGAGCTGCCAGAGACGCCCGTCAGTCAGGAGCTGCCAGAGACGCCCGTCAGTCAGGAGCTGCCAGAGACGCCCGCCAGTCAGGAGCTGCCAGAGACGCCCGCCAGTCAGGAGCTGCCAGAGACGCCCGCCAGTCAGGAGCTGCCAGAGACGCCCGCCAGTCAGGAGCTGCCAGAGACGCCCGCCAGTCAGGAGCTGCCAGAGACGCCCGCCAGTCAGGAGCTGCCAGAGACGCCCGCCAGTCAGGAGCTGCCAGAGACGCCCGCCAGTCAGGAGCTGCCAGAGACGCCCGCCAGTCAGGAGCTGCCAGAGACGCCCGCCAGTCAGGAGCTGCCAGAGACGCCCGCCAGTCCGGAGCTGCCAGAGCTGCCCTACAGTCCGGAGCTGCCCTACAGTCCGGAGCTGCCCTACAGTCCGGAGCTGCCCTACAGTCCGGAGCTGCCCTACAGTCCGGAGCTGCCCTACAGTCCGGAGCTGCCCTACAGTCCGGAGCTGCCACTCAGCCAGGACCTGCCGGAGTCCCTCAGCCAGGACCTGCCGCCCCTTATCCCGGTGCTGGTCCTTATCCCGGTGCTGCCCCTTGTCCCGGTGCTGCCCCTTGTCCCGGTGCTGCCCCTTGTCCCGGTGCTGCCCCTTGTCCCGGTGCTGCCCCTTCATTTAGGTGGGGTTAGTGGGAGGGTGGTCATTGGGAGGGGGATAAAGAAGCGGGGATTGATTATGGTGGGGTGGGGACCTCGTCCACCGCCAGAGCCGCCACCGTGGACAGACGCCCACCCAGACCCTCCCCTAGACTTTGTGCTGGTGCGCCCGGAGTTCGCACCTTAAGGGGGGGGTTCTGTCACGTTCCTGACCTGTTTTCCTTTGTTTTGTATTCATTTTAGTTGGTCAGGGCGTGAGTTGGGTGGGTTTGTCTATGTTTGTATTTCTATGTGGGGTTTTGTGTTCGGCCTGGTATGATTCTCAATTAGAGACAGGTGTGTATTGTTTGTCTCTAATTGAGAGTCATACAAAGGCAGCCAGGGTTTCACTGGTGTTTTGTGGGTGTTTGTTCCTGTGTCCTCACAGGACAGTTGAAGGTTAGTCACATTTGTTGTTTTGTAGTTTTGTAGTGTATTGTTTTGCTGTTTTCATTAAAAGATGGCTTATTTCCCTCAATCCGCATCTTGGTCCTATCCATGCTCCTCCTCGTTTGAGGAGGAGAACAACATTGACTGCCTTTACATGTGCGCTGTATATTTTTAAGAAATGTTTTATGATTAGTAATTAGGTAATACACGTGGCTCTCTGTATTTATTCTAGTCGAGTTGTGATGGTGGGTGCAATTGTAAACTATGATTTCTACCTGAAATATGCACATTTTTCTAACAAAACCTATCCTATACAATAAATATGTTATCAGACTGTCATCTGATGAGGTTTTTTCTTGGTTAGTGGCTATCAATATCTTTATTTGGCCGAATTGGTGATAGCTACTGGTGGAGAGAAAAAATGGTGGACAAAGAAAAATGGTGTCTTTTGCTAACGTGGTTAGCTAATACATTTACATATTTTGTCTTCCCTGTAAAACATTTTAAAAATCTGAAATGGTGGCTTTATTCACAAGATCTGTATCTTTCATTTGGTGTCTTGGACTTGTGATTTAATGATATTTAGATGCTACTATTTAATTGTGACGCGATGCTAATCAGTGAGGGGGGGGTTGGGGGTGCTTGTCAGTTGGGACGCTAGCGTCCCAACTATCCCAGAGAAGTTAACACAGTGTCCAAAGAGGGGCCAGAAGTATACAGAATGGTGTCGTCTGCGTAGAGGTGGATCAGAGAATCACCAGCAGCAAGAGGGACATCATTGATGTATACAGAGAAGAGAGTCGGCCCGAGAATTGAACCCTGTGGCACGCCCATAGAAACTGCAAGAGGTCCGGACAACAGGCCCTACGATATGATATCGTTTAGAAACATGAGCGTGGCTGAGGTGCACCCTTGACCAGCTCTGAAACCAGATTGAATAGCGGAGAAGTTACGGTGGGATTAGAAATGGTTGGTAATCTGTTTGTTTGACTTGGCTTTCGAAAACCTTAGAAAGGCAGGGTAGGATAGAAATAGGTCTGTAGCAATTTGGGTCTAGAGTGTCTCCCCCTTTGAAGAGGGGGATGATCGCGGCTGCTTTCGAATCTTTGGGAATCTCAGACGATACGAAAGAGAGGTTGAACAGGCTAGTATTAGGGGTTGCAACAATTTCGACAGATAATTTTAAAAAGAGAGGGTCCAGATTGTCTAGCCAGGCTGATTTGTAGGGGTCCAGGTTTTGCAGTTCTTTAATAAAGAACATCAGCTATTTGGATTTGGGTGAAGGAGAAATGGGGAGGTTTGGGCGAGGTGCTGTGGAGAGTGCAGGGATGTTGACCGGGGTGGGGTAGCCAGGTGGAAAGCATGGCCAGCGGTAGAAAAATGCTTATTGAAATTCTCAATTATAGTGGATTTATCGGTGGTGACAGTGTTTCCTATCCTCAGTGCAGTCGGCAGGTGGGAGGAGGTGCTCTTATTCTCCATGGACTTTACAGTGTCAAAGAACTGTTTTTGAGTTTGTGCTACAGGATGCAAATGTCTGCTTGAAAAAGCTAGCCTTAACTTTCCTGACTGCCTGTGTATATTTGTTCCTAACTTCCCTGAAAAGTTGCATATCACGGGGGCTATTCGATGATAATGCAGAACGCCACAGGATGTTTTTGTGCTGGTCAAGGGCAGTCAGGTCTGGAGAGAATCAAGGGCTATATCTGTTCCTGGTTCAATTTTTTTGAAAGGGGCATGCTTATTTAAGATGGTGAGGAAGGCACTTTTAAAGAATGACCAGGCATCCTCTACTGACGGGATGCGCTCAACATCCTTCCAGGATACCCGGGCCAGGTCAATTAGGAAGGCCTGCTCGCTGAAGTGTTTTAGGGAGCCTTTGACAGTGATGAGGGGTGGTCGTTTGACCGCAGACCCATTACGGATGCAGGCAATGTGGCAGTGATCGCTGAGATCTTGGTTGAAAACAGCAGAGGTATATTTGGAGGGCAATTTGGTTAGGATGACATCTATGAGGGTGCCCCTGTTTATGGATTTGGGGTTGTACCTGTGTGGGTTCATTGATAATTTGTGAGAGTTTGAGGGCATCAAGCATAGATTGTAGGATGGCCGGGGTGTTAAGCATGTCCCAGTTTAGGTCACCTAGCAGCACGAGCTCTGAAGATATATGGGGGATAATCAATTTACATATGGTGTCCAGGGCACAGCTGGGGGCAGAGGGTGGTCTATAGCAAGCAGCAACGGTGAGAGACTTGTTTCTGGAAAGGTGGATTTTTAGAAGTAGAAGCTCGAATTGTTTGGGTACAGACCTGGATAGTATGACAGAACTCTGCAGGCTATCTCTGCAGTAGATTGCAAAAACGCTCCCTTTGCTAGTTCTATCTTGTCGGAAAATGTATTAGTTAGGGATGGAAATTTCAGGGTTTTTGGTGGTCTTCCTGAGCCAGGATTCAGACATGGCCAGGACATCCGGGTTGGCAGAGTGTGCTAGGGCAGTGAATAAAACAAACTTAGGGAGGAGGCTTCTAATGTTAACATGCATGAAACCAAGGCTGTTACGGTTACAAAAGTCAACGCCTGGGAATGGGAGTGGAGTTAGGCACTGCATAGCCTGGATTAACCTCTACATCACCAGAGGAACAGAGGTGGAGTAGGATAAGGGTACGGCTAAAGGCTAAAATAACTGGGGAATGATGCCAGGTCAACGGGATAGTGCTTACATACAGCATGTTAAACAGAACATGTCCCCATGTAGTTCAGTTGGTAGAGCATGGTGCTTGCAATACCAGGGGTGTGGGTTTGATTCCCAAGGGGGACCAGTATGAATGAAAATGTATGCACTCACTAATGTAAGTCCCTCTGGATAAGAGTGTCTGCTAAATTATATAAATATGATACATGCTGCCTCTGACTCTCCCAGGTACACATCTCCGTACCCTCACCACTTTCCTCAGCAACGGGATTAAGGGGTATTCAGAGACCAGGCTGGAGAGAGGGAGGAAGGTAGAAGGAGAGAAACAGAATTATGAAGAGGGAGGAAGACAGAAAGGCTATGAGCTAGCTAGAAGGCTAAGTGTGTATTCAGATGGAGCCAGTTACTCCCAATGTGTGTGAACTGTGTTGTCCCTGCCTGACGCCCATTCAGCCCTAATCACAGTCTCACCGCTGGTAACCGTTCATATTGAATTATCCTTCATCTGCAGAAGCTCCTGTCTCCTCTCTGTCTCACACCTCCATCTCACTCCTCCATCTCACTCCTCCCCATCTCTCCCCTATCTCACTCATCCCTGTCTCTTTCTGTCTCTCCCCTATATCACTCCTCCTGTCATTCTCCTATCTCACTCCTCACACTCTCTCTCTATCTCACTCCTCTGTCTCTATCTGACTACTCTCTGTCTCTATCTCACTCCTCACTGTCTTTCTCTATCTCACTCCTCTGTCTCTATCTGACTACTCTCTGTCTCTATCTCACTCCTCACTGTCTCTCTCTATCTCACTCCTCTGTATCTTTCTGACTACTCTCTGTCTCTATCTCACGCCTCTGTCTCTATCTATCTCACTCATCTGTCTCGCTCCTCTCTATCTCACTCCTCTATGTCTCTCTCCTCTCTATCTCACTCCTATCTGTATCTCACTCCTCTCTCTATTTCACTCCTCTGTCTCTCTCTATCTGACTACTCTCTGTCTCACTCCTCTCTATCTCACTCCTCACTGTCTCTCTCCTCTCTATCTCAATGTCTCTCTCCTCACTGTCTCTCTATCGCACTCCTTCCTGTCTCTCTCCTATCTCAATCCTCCCTGTCTCTCTATCTCACTCATCTCTGTCTCTCTCTATCTCACTCCATCTGACTACTCTCTGTCTCTCTCTATCTCACTCATATGTCTCGCTCCTCTCTATCTCACTCCGCGCTCTCTCTATCTCACTCCTCTCTGTCTCTCTCCTCTCTATCTCACTGTCTCTCTCCTCTCTATCTCACGCCTCACTGTCTCACACCTCCCTGTCTCTCTCCTATCTCACTCCTCCCTGTCCCTCTCCTATCGCACTCCTCCCTGTCTCTCCCCTATCTCACTCCTCCCTGTCTCTTTCTGTCTCTCTCCTATCTCACTCCTCACTGTCTCTCTATATCTCACTCCTCTGTCTCTCTCTATCTGACTACTCTCTGTCTCTCTCTATCTGACTCCTCTGTCTCTATCTCACTCATCTGTCTCGCTCCGCTCTGTCTCTCTATCTCACTCATCTCTCTCTATCTCACTCCTCACTGTCTCGCTCCTCTCTGTCTCACTCCTCCCTGTCTCTCTCCTATCTCACGTATCTGTCTCTATCTATCTCACTCCTCCATATCTCTCTCCTATCTCACTCATCCCTGTCTCTCTTCTATCTCACTCATCTCTGTCTCTTCTATCTCACTCCTCACTGTCTATCACTATCTCACTCATCTCTGTCTGTCTCTATCTCACTCCTCTGTCTCTCTCTATCTCACTCCTCTGTCTCTCTCTATCTGACTACTCTCTGTCTCTCTCTATCTCACTCCTTTGTCTCTCTCTATCTAACTACTCTCTGTCTCTCTCTATCTCACTCCTCTGTCTATCTCAGCCCTCAATGTCTCTCTCTATCTCACTCCTCTGTCTCTATCTATCTCAATCCTCTGTCTCTCTCCTCTCTATCTCACTGTCTCTCTCCTGTCTATCTCACTCCTCCCTGTCTCTCTCCTATCTCACTCCTCCCTGTCTCTCTTCTATCTCACTCCTCACTGTCTCTCTCTCTCTATCTCACTCCTCTGTCTCTATCTATCTCACTCATCTGTCTCGCTCCACTCTGTCTCTCTCCTCTCAATCTCACTGTCTCTCTATCTTACTCCTCACTGTCTCTCTCCTCCTGTCTCTTTCATATCTCACTCATCTATGTCTCTCTCTATCTCACTCTGCTGTATCTCACTCATCTGTCTATATCACTCCTCCCTGTCTCTCTCTATCTCACTCATCTGTCTCTCTCCATCTGACTACTCTCTGTGTCTCCTCTCTATATCCTCTCTATCTCACCCATCGTTGTCTCTCTCCTCTATCTCACTCGTCACTCTCTCTACTCTCTATCCCACTCCTCTGTCTCTCTCCTCTATGTCTCACCCCTCACTGTCTCTCTATCTCACTGTCTCTCTCCACTCTATCCCACTCCTCTGTCTCTCTTCTCTATGTCTCACCCCTCACTGTCTCTCTATCTCACTGTCTCTCTCCACTCTATCCCACTCCTCTGTCTCTCTCCTCTATGTCTCACCCCTCACTGTCTCTCTATCTCACTGTCTCTCTCCACTCTATCCCACTCCTCTGTCTCTCTCCTCTATGTCTCACCCCTCACTGTCTCTCTATCTCACTATCTCTCTCCACTCTATCCCACTCCTCTGTCTCTCTCCTCTATGTCTCACCCCTCACTGTCTCTCTATCTCACTGTCTCTCTCCACTCTATCCCACTCCTCTATCTCTCTCCTCTATGTCTCACCCCTCACTGTCTCTCTATCTCACTGTCTCTCTCCACTCTATCCCACTCCTCTGTCTCTCTCCTCTATGTCTCACCCCTCACTGTCTCTCTATCTCACTGTCTCTCTCCACTCTATCCCACTCCTCTGTCTCTCTCCTCTATGTCTCACCCCTCACTGTCTCTCTATCTCACTGTCTCTCTCCACTCTATCCCACTCCTAAATGTCTCTCTACTCTCTGTCTCACCCCTCACTGTCTCTCTATCTCACTGTCTCTCTCCACTCTATCCCACTCCTAAATGTCTCTCTACTCTCTGTCTCACCCCTCACTGTCTCTCTATCTCACTGTCTCTCTCCACTCTATCCCACTCCTAAATGTCTCTCTACTCTCTGTCTCACCCCTCACTGTCTCTCTATCTCACTGCCTCTCTCCACTCTATCCCACTCCTAAATGTCTCTCTACTCTCTGTCTCACCCCTCACTGTCTCTCTATTTCACTGTCTCTCTCCACTCTATCCCACTCCTAAATGTCTCTCTACTCTCTGTCTCACCCCTCACTGTCTCTCTCCACTCTAGCTCATTCCTTACTGTCTCTGTCCTCTCTATCTCACTCCTCACTGTCTCACTCCTCTCTATCTCACTCTTCACTGTCTCTCTACTCTCTGTCTCACCCCTCACTGTCTCTCTATCTCACTGTCTCTCTCCACTCTATCCCACTCCTAAATGTCTCTCTACTCTCTGTCTCACCCCTCACTGTCTCTCTCCACTCTAGCTCATTCCTTACTGTCTCTGTCCTCTCTATCTCACTCCTCACTGTCTCACTCCTCTCTATCTCACTATCTCATTCCTCACTGTTTCTCTCCTCTCTAGCTCTCTCCTCTCTGTCTCTCCTTATTGTTTTAGAAGCTTTGTCAATTTTTTCAACTCTGGAAAGAAGATAACACACAGGAGCAGAAATGAGAGGGGACATTTCTATATTTTCATCCAGTTCCTGATCCATATTTAGATAGGGGTCTTTCCCCTCACCTTTCCTGCTCTCAGAGGGAGCCTGGGCCATGGTGGCTGATGAAATGTATTTCCCTACCCTCGCCAATGAACATTACTAAATGAATAAAGCAGTGGGGAGGGTGTGTATGCTGTGTGGTGGGCGATTTATCTACCATAAGAGCAGTCCCACATTTTCTCTGCTTTTCTCCCTCATCTCTTTCTCTCACTCCCCTCTCTCCCACTTCTCTCTCTCTCCTCTCTGTCTCACTCCTCACTCAATTCAATTCAATTCAATTCAAGGGGCTTTATTGGCATGGGAAACATGTGTTAACATTGCCAAAGCAAATGAGGTAGACAATACACAAAAGTGAAACAAACAAAACGAATTAACAGTAAACATTACACATACAGAAGTTTCAAAACAATAAAGACATTACGAGTGTCATATTAAATATATACAGTGTTGTAACAATGTACAAATGGTTAAAGCACACAAGTTAAAATAAGTAAGCATAAATATGGGTTGTATTTACAATGGTGTTTGTTTTTCACTGGTTGCCCTTTTCTTGTGGCAACAGGTCACAAATCTTGCTGCTGTGATGGCACACTGTGGAATTTCACCCAGTAGATATGGGAGTTTATCAAAATTGGATTTGTTTTCGAATTCTTTGTGGATCTGTGTGATCTGAGGGAAATATGTGTCTCTAATATGGTCATACATTGGGCAGGAGGTTAGGAAGTGCAGCTCGGTTTCCACCTCATTTTGTGGGCAGTGTGCACATAGCCTGTCTTCTCTTGAGAGCCATGTCTGCCTACGGCGGCCTTTCTCAATAGCAAGGCTATGCTCACTGAGTCTGTACATAGTCAAAGCTTTCCTTAAGTTTGGGTCAGTCACAGTGGTCAGGTATTCTGCCACTGTGTACTCTCTGTTTAGGGCCAAATAGCATTCTAGTTTGCTCTGTATTTTTGTTAATTCTTTCCAATGTGTCAAGTAATTATCTTTTTGTTTTCTCATGATTTGGTTGGGTCTAATTGTGCTGTTGTCCTGGGGCTTTGTGGGGTGTGTTTGTGTTTGTGAACAGAGCCCTAGGACCAGTTTGCTTAGGGGACTCTTCTCCAGGTTCATCTCTCTGTAGGTGATAGCTTTGTTATGGAAGGTTTGGGAATCGCTTCCTTTTAGGTGGTTGTAGAATTTAACGGCTCTTTTCTGGATTTTGATAATTAGTGGGTATCGGCCTAATTCTGCTCTGCATGCATTATTTGGTGTTCTGCGTTGTACACGGAGGATATTTTTGCAGAATTCTGCATGCAGAGTCTCAATTTGGTGTTTGCCCCATTTTGTGAAATCTTGGTTGGTGAGCGGACCCCAGACCTCACAACCATAAAGGGCAATGGGCTCTATGACTGATTCAAGTATTTTTAGCCAGATCCTAATTGGTATATTGAAATTTATGTTCCTTTTGATGGCATAGAATGCCCTTCTTGCCTTGTCTCTCAGATCGTTCACAGCTTTGTGGAAGTTACCTGTGGTGCTGATGTTTAGGCCGAGGTATGTATAGTTTTTTGTGTGCTCTAGGGCAACGGTGTCTAGATGGAATTTGTGGTCCTGGCGACTGGACCTTTTTTGGAACACCATTATTTTGGTCTTACTGAGATTTACTGTCAGGGCCCAGGTCTGACAGAATCTGTGCAGAAGATCTAGGTGCTGCTGTAGTCCCTCCTTGGTTGGTGACAGAAGTACCAGATCATCAGCAAACAGTAGACATTTGACTTCGGATTCTAGTAGGGTGAGACCTCTCTCTCTCTCCTCTCTCTTTGTATTTTTTAAAACTGTATAAGAGCTACTGTGAGTGGCATTCACTCTCCACAGCCGAGTGCAACGTGACAGGGGACTGCCATGTTACATTACAGTGTGTGTGTGTGTGTGTGTGTGTGTGTGTGTGTGTGTGTGTGTGTGTGTGTGTGTGTGTGTGTGTGTGTGTGTGTGTGTGTGTGTGTGTGTGTGTGTGTGTGTGTGTGTGTGTGTGTGTGTGAGAGAGAGAGACAGTAATAGAGAGAGAAGAGTGGAGAACTCCTGCTGTGTTGTAAAGGTCAGCTCCAGCTTCCCTGCCCCAGTCTCAATACAGCCTCACTGCTTAGAGAATAAAACACGATTAGACTCCAACGTTCAGGTCTTGGACACACATTGTAATAGAAGAATAGTGGTGTGATGTCAACACCTTACAGTCACGTTCATAGCGTACAGCAATGGTGAATCATGCATAATGTAATGTACAGTGTTGATGAAGTGACCTCTATAGCCCAAAAGTGCTGACTACACTTTTCCCTATGATCAATGAAGGCATAGGGACTCTGCATCGCTCTGTCCCACACACACACACACACACACACACACACACACACACACACACACACACACACACACACACACACACACACACACACACACACACACACACACACAAATCCATGTGTGCACAGGAACACAAACACTTTCTTTCCTCACACCTCCTGTCAATAGCACTTATCACTTGTGAACAATGACCTATCCTCTCATCAATGATATATCAGGAACAGTATCCTGTCAACTGACACCACTAGCAAGTGTGTGTGTGTGTGTGTGTGTGTGTGTGTGTGTGTGTGTGTGTGTGTGTGTGTGTGTGTGTGTGTGTGTGTGTGTGTGTGTGTGTGTGTGTGTGTGTGTGTGCTCCTGGGAGAGAGCGACCCAGGGTTCCTGGTCTCACTACGTTGCTCATCCACTATCGTAGCATGATAGTGTGTTGGCGGAATGAAAAGACCCCGCCCCTATTTCTCTTTCTCCCTCCCTTCCTCTAACTCTCTTTCTCTGGAGAACAGGGTAAAGCCTGTGTTTGTGTAATCTAACACGGGTCAGAGCTGCTCTGGCCCGGAGTTAAAACACACAACTCATCATTCACTCACTCAGACCTGGGTCAGATTCACTCGTATCTAATAAACACACACACAATCACACACCATCAATTGAGCAGGAGCTTGAAACAAACCCAAGCACCTAGAAACAACACTTTAAAACAAAGGATCCATCTTCCCCTTTGTAGGGGTCCTTCTGGTCTGTACCCCTTTGTAGGGGTCCTTCTGGTCTGCACCTCTTTGTATGGGTCCTTCTGGTCTGCACCTCATTGTATGGGTCCTTCTGGTCTGTACCTCTTTGTATTGGTCCTTCTGTTCTGTACCCTTTTGTATGGGTCCTTCTGGTCTGTACCCCTTTGTATGGGTCCTTCTGGTCTGCACCTCTTTGTATGGGTCCTTCTGGTCTGTACCCCTTTGTAGGGGTCCTTCTGGTCTGTACCCTTTTGTATGGGTACTTCTGGTCTGTACCCCTTTGTATGGGTCATTCTGGTCTGTACCCCTTTGTATGGGTCCTTCTGGTCTGTACCCCTTTGTATTGGTCCTTCTGTTATGTACCCCTTTGTAGGGGTCCTTCTGTTCTGTACCCCTTTGTATGGGTCCTTCTGGTCTGTACCCCTTTGTATGGGTCCTTCTGTTCTGTACCCCTTTGTACGGGTCTCTTAGTTGGAAAGTATTCTCAGCTATTTAATTTCCATCTGATGTTCAATACATTATAAATGCGAATTTAGCATTAAATGATATCCAACGATGGCATGATGTCAACAAATCATCAAGTTCCTGTATTCGAAATGATTCACTTCCAGGAGGTAGGCTGAATGAATTAAATGAACATAATTATTTGTTATGAATCGATGATGAGAATGTTGGGTTAGGGTTATGAAAAAAACAGCTCACTCTACAGTAATCATCACAGGGTTAATATCATGTAGGTTGTCATGTCTGAAACAGCCCAGTGTAGCTAAACCTCACTGGTGGTGTCCTGGTGTCAACTTCCCTACGCACACGCACACGCACACGCACACACACACACACACACACACACACACACACACACACACACACACACACACACACACACATATTAGACACTCACGCGCACACACTGAGAGTGGCCAGGTTACATAGTAGCATGCTGGTTTATTGATTATTGTCACCATGCTGTGAGTTCCACATTCTCAGAGCAAAAAGAAGGCAAGGGGATATGTTGGCGCAATCTGACTCTCTTCCATTCTGAACCAGGAAATACTATACTTCTACACAAGACCAAAAAAAAAAACAGAGTTTCCACTAAAATAATCCACTTTACCCATCCTAAACCCAACTATAGGGCTTGTTAGACATATACCTTATCCACTCTAAATATGAGGAATGAGGTTCCTCCCTACTTCCCCGAGGCCTCTCTCGCTCTCTTTTATCCATTCTTTATGTTTCCCTTCACCCTTCTTTCATTCCTTTTATTTCTCTCTCTCTCTCTCCCTCTCTCTCTCTCTCCCTCTCTCTCTCTCCCTCTCTCTCTCTCTCTCTCTCTCTCTCTCCTTCTCGCTCTTTCCCTCACTCGCTCTCCCTCTCTCTCTCTCTCTCCCTCTCTCCCTCTCTCTCTCCCACTTGCTCGCTCTCTCACCCGCTCTCACTCTCTTCCGCTTGCTCTCTCACTTGCTCTCTCTCTCCCTCTCTCAAATCAAAGTTTATTTGCTCCTTCGTTTTGTTGAAATTGGGGGAGAGGTCATTTTCCTCGCACAGCTCCTACAGGTCTCTCACCTCTTCCCTGTAGACTGTCTCATCGTTGTTGGTAATCAGGCCTACTACCACTGTTGTGTTATCAGCAAACTTCATGATTGAGTTGGAGATGTGCACTGCCACTTGGGACTCGATTCATATCTAGATACATGGGCTCCTATACAATACAGGAATGATACGTTTTGGTTTGAAATGATTCAGTACGATTCGGTTTGCTTAGAGAATGAATCGATTCGATGCGATACGATTAAATGCACTAACATTTGTTTAATTAATTTTCCATTCTAAATGAAAATCTCCTGCTGTTGGAGCTCATAAGCGGGACCTCTAAGCTGGATCTGGTGGATCTGACTTCTGTGTGTGTGTGTGTGTGTGTGTGTGTGTGTCTGTGTGTGTGTGTGTGTGTGTCTCTGTGTGTGTGTGTCTGTGTGTGTCTGTGCGTGTAAATAATATTGTTTTATGGTGTGTGTACTATTTGTGTGAGAGTGCGTATAAATAATGTAGGTCTATGGTGTGTGTGTGGGTGGCTGTGTGTGTGTGTTTGTGTGTGTGTGTGTGTGTGTGTGTGTGTGTGTGTGTGTGTGTGTGTGTGTGTGTGTGTGTGTGTGTGTGTGCGTGCGTGCGTGCGTGCGTGCGTGCGTGCGTGCGTGGGTGCGTGCGTGCGTGTGTGTGTGTGTGTGTAGGTCTATGGTGTATGTCCAGTGTGTGTGTGTGTGTGTGTGTGTAAATAATGTAGGTCTATGGTGTATGTACAGTGTGTGTGTGTGTGTGTGAGTGTGATGCATATCTATGGTGTATACTATGTAGGCACGTGGTCTGAGCCATAAGGGAGATTATCAAATTATCAGATTAGGGTCAAAGTAGCCTATTTTTCCGTCCCCCAACTTTGGTTCTGAAATCACAAATCACCCAATTATATCTTATTGTTTTTGCAGATTAAGTGTTCACGCTAGTAATGTATCAATATTTATAGTTTACAAGTTAGCTATGACATCAATGAATATATAGGACAACTTTGGATTTCACCCCCATCTCAAAATAAATTGTTTTTTACCATTTGGAAGTTTAGTGAGCTTCTTTTCTCCTCCTGCTTTAGCCATGCAGAGCGCCTTTGTAACGACTTTCCTCTTCTTCTGACGAGGAGTAAGAGATATCGGACCAATGTGCAGCGTGGTAAGTGTCCATTTTAATATAAAAACTGAACACTACAAAAATACAAAATAACAAAGTGAATGAACAAACGAAAATCGAAACAGTCCCGTATGGTGCAAACACAGACACATGAAACAACCACCCACAAAACACAATAGAAAACAGGCTACCTAAATATGGCTCCCAATCAGAGACAACGACTGACACCTGCCTCTGATTGAGAACCATACTAGGCCAAACACATAGAAATAGAACAACAGAACAAAACATAGAAAAACAACATAGAATGCCCACCCCAAGTCACGCCCTGACGAAACTAAAATAAAGACATAAAAAAGGAACTAAGGTCAGAACGTGACAGCCTTGCAAAAGTGATTCCTCGTTATGAAATGATCAACTTTACCCTGGATATCTAAAAATAACCATATACACTGATTGTATAAAGCAAAACTAACAAAACTATTTCTGAACAATCTAAATAAAATCTATTGTAAGTCCCGTTTTGCAGGTATAGCCAGATGAGAGATGTCTCCGGTAGCTTCCGGTAAAACAGCATTTTGAACAGCGCATTGATAACAATAACCTAGCAAAGTAAATAAGTTGACACTCAACTTATGAAGCCTAATATCGCGCATGCCATTTGATCATTTGAATGCAGATGCGCTAGATCAGGAACAGGCCGCCTACCTGGCGTTGGTCAGCATGCGAAGCTGGGCACAGTGTGCAGTTTGACTAACCTACTGATGTTCCCTGGGGTTGTTCGGCTTAGAAAACTACTTGTATATCAATGACTGTCAACACAGTTCCATGCTTTTAGTTCCACACTAAAGGAGAGGATGCATCAGTTGTCAAAGAAGAGGAGGTACATTCATTCGGGAAAGTATTATGACCCTTCCCTTTTTCCACATTTTGTTACATTACACTCTTATTCTAAAATGAATCAAAAAATATATCATTATCATCAATCTACACACAATAGTCCATAATGACAAAGCGAAAACAGCTTTTTAGAAATTGTTGCTAAATTATTACAAATATAAAACAAAAAAATAAGTATTCAGACTCTTTTCTATAAGACTCAAAATTGAGCTCAGGTATATCCTGTTTATATTGATCATCTTTGAGACGTTTCTACAAATTGACTGGAGTCCACCCGTGTTAAATTCAATTGATTGGACATGATTTGGAAAGACACACACCTGTCTTTATAATGTCCCACAGTTGACAGTGCATGTCATTGCAAAAACCAAGCCATGAGGTCGAAGGAATTGCCGTGACAGGATTGTGTCGAGGCAGCATTGAATGTCCCCAAGAACACCGTGGCCTCTATCATTCTTAAATGAAAGAAGTTTGGAACTACCAAGTCACTTCCTAGAGCTGTCCTTCTGGCCAAACTGAGCAATTGGGGAAGAAGGGCCGTGGTCAGGGAGGTGACCAAGATCCCGATGGTCACGCTGACAGAGCTCCAGAGTTCCTCTGTGGAGATGGGAGAACCTTCCAAAAGGACAAACATCTCTGCAGCATTCCACCAATCAGGCCTTTATGATAGAGTGGCCAGACGGAAGTCACTCCTCAATAAAAGGCACATGACAGCCTACTTGGAGTTTGCCAAAAGGCACCGAAAGGACACTCCAACCATGAGAAACAAGATTCTTGGGTCTGATGAAACCAAGATTGAACTCTTTGGCCTGAATGCCAAGCGTCACTTCTGGAGGAAATCTGGCACGATTCCTAAGGTGAAGCATGGTTGTGGCAGCATCATGCTGTGGGGATGTTTTTCAGCAGCAGGGACTGGGAGACTAGTCAGAATTGAGGGAAAGATGAACGGTGCAAAGTACAGAGAGATCCTTGATGAAAACTTGCTCCAGAGAACTCAGGACCTCAGACTGGAGAGAAGGTTCACCTTCCAACAGGACAATGACCCTAAGCACACAGCCAAGACAATGCAGGAGTGGCTTCGGGACAATTCTCTGAATGTCCTTGAGTGGCCCAGCCAGAGCCTGGACTTGAACCCGATCGAACATCTCTGGAGAGACCTGAAAATGGCTGTACAGCAACGCTCCCCATCCAACCTTACAGAGCTTGAGAGGATCTGCAGAGAAGAATGGGATAAACTCCCCAAATACAGGTGTGCAATTGTAACCGATGTGAAATGGCTAGCTAGTTAGCGGTGGTGCGCGCTAATAGCGTTTCAATCTGTGACTTCACTCGCTTTGAGACCTTGAAGTAGTGGTTCTCCTTGCCCTGCAAGGGCCGTGGCTTTTGTGGAGCGATGGGTAACGATGTGGGTGAATGTTGTTGATGTGTGCAGAGGGTCCCTGGTTCGCGCCTGGGTCGGGGCGTGGGGACGGACTAAAGTTATACTGTTACACAAGCTTGTAGTGTCATACCCAAGAAGACGCAAGGCTGTAATCTCTGCCAGGTGCTTCAATCTCTGCCAGGTGCTTCAACAAAGTACTGAGTAAAGGATCTGAATACTTGTGTTTGAATCTATTTTCTGACCGATGAATACTACATTAGGATTGGTTTGGGGCTCAGAAGCTCCAATAAGTCGCTAGTGACGCAACAATAACAATAGTGTGCCGCTAGCCTGCCTGAGAACCACGTTATTCACTGGTATTCATTGAATAGTGCACAATGTGTGACGTGTTTTCCGTCAGTGAGGAGGCGGTGCCAGAGAGTATATTGATCTGAACAGTCTAGTTTTAGAACATCTCATGTCGTTGGCTGGAGTATTCCAGATTCAACATGCCAACACTTTAGCCAAAGTCTTGCAATGAGACCGATACATTTAGCTAACATTCTGCCAAGCAGAGAGCTAGCTAGCTATTTTGCTGTACATACCTAGCCTGGCTTACTTTAGTAAAAAATGTGACCCTGTTTCTGGTCCATGTATTTCATGAAACTCATTTGCTATAAGTGGCAATTTCGTTTAAAAGTGTCATCGTGGAATTGTAGAGGCACCGTTACCATGGAAACGTTCTCAACTGCACGTCTAGTGTTCTCTGAATGCCCAATTTTTAGTCAGCTGTTGTAAACCAAACATTCTAAAACTAGCTAATTTTATCTCCTCTCTTCTCATGTCAACTGTTATAGCTACATTACTTGACATCTAAACTCTAGAAAATATCAGTGATGACAGGAATAAATCAACATCAACTCCTGGCAAGCCTGTATTTCCAGCCGCACCATTGTCGAGTATTGGAGCAGAATACGATCGGTAAGCAAAGGCAAGGTTTTAGCTACCTAACAACAAAGTAGACATTTTATAATGCTAAACTGTTCAGGAAAATGCACTACCCAATATGTACTTTGAGTATTGATAACATACTATCTCAATATTAGCCTACAGCACACATATTACTGTTATTCCCCAATTGAGCTGTCTGGTTGAGATGTAGACAGACCTAGCCCAAAAGATCACATGTATTGAGTGTATAAAACGAACATGACATTATACTGAATGATTGGAAACATTAATTCTGCCTAATAACCTCCTTATCCAATGATGGAAACAAATACTGACTCCGTTCATCCTAAACTGACTGTTTTTACCCTGAAAATATAAGACTGATGTTCATCGAAGGCAATTCTGTCATAGTTGTCAAATGGTAAAATCGTATTCCAGATTAGGATTGATGGAGCATGTTTGATACTTTGTCTATCTAGGTCAGGGACGGTAAATTCCAGTCCTCGGGGCCGGAGTGGTCACTCTTTTCCCCATCCCTAGCAAACACAGCTGATAAACTAATTGTAAACGGAAGATCATGATTAGTTGATTATTGGAGTCAGATCTAGATAAAGGTTGGCCTACTCCAGTCCTCGGGCCTGATTGGTGTCACACTTTTTCCTCAGCCAACACACCTGACCCAATAATCAACTTATAATGGTATTCAGTTTGGAATGCAATTACGTTAATCAGGTGTGATTAGTTGGGGGAAAGTGTGACACCAATTAAGCCCCTGAGGACAGGAGTTGCCTATCCCTGATCTAGGTCTACATCTGAGCTGGCGTCCTTCCAGAATCACTTATGTACACGGTTTGCTTTCTCTCCTCCAGTCTAAGGCTGGATCCCTACTGGCAGCACTTGACTGCAACCTTTGTAACCATTGTCCAGCCTTGGAGAACACGTAGGGCAACAAGATGTAAGTGTTAGTTGTCCTCTCGATTATGAAAAAAAATTACATCTATATAATATATGTTATGGCTGTTATATTTCAACACTTCAGTTCTGCACTGATAGTAATGAAATTATATAGAATAATATTTTGTCAGTATGTTGTCTTTCAGCTAAAGGAGACTACAATAACAAGCCTCAAAAGTGAAGTGTCCACGCATTGAAAACTGCAAAGGAATACACCTACATCCCAGAACTTCAGAGAGCAGTGTTGAGAAGACTGGGCTCTCAATAGGGCCTAGGAGAATGATCCAGAGATCAGAACACCAACATCTCCATAAAGTGCCACCAACAACTGAGCTGCTACAACTTCGAAGAGACGTCACCACACAGCACCGGATACAGTTAGCAGCACACCTTTGAGCTGGGAAGGACTGGAGCATTCCCTGTTGTCAGACTTGGTGATTCCTGGAAAGTGTGAAAACCTAGAGAGAACTCAGAATTGTTTTTCAAAGAGGTGGGCCTACAATCAAACATATACATAAGGGAAGTTTGTGTGGGAAACAAACTTGTGTGAGAAACAGTACTTGTGCATTTATCTAGCATATAGTCATCATTGTACTTTTGGAATGGCTTTAGAAGGATTTACTAAAATGTTATTCTCCTGGATATCTACGCTCTTGACGGTTTACACATCAAATGAGCAGACCTACAGGTGGATAGATATCCAGAAAGACGGATGGATTACCCTGGTGTAAATGCAGTACAAAACAAGTCAGGCCGATTAGACGATCAGGTCAAATAAAGATTTATTAGGTAGATAAACAAGAATACAAGGGAAACAATGTAGTGAACTGGTAAAGTATTGAACTGATTTCACCCAGACCAAGGAAAAATTCACAAAACTACTTAAAGATATTACCATATTTTCTTAATTTAGATCCAAATTAAGAATAAAGTACGGTGTAGTCATGGAAGTGTTATCTTGTTATGGTAACATACTTGGTAATAAATAAATTGAATATTGCAGTGGTGAAATGGCAGCAGTTGTGTGGTGTAAGGTTGTGAGGTTGTCTTGGATTTCTGGAGACCCTGGGATAGCTCTCCGGTACACCATGATGTCAAAAATCACTCCAGGTAGAAGGGAAGCGGAAAGCTCTTGCAATTTAGTCTGTAATGATAATAAAAAAACAACATGAAATTACAGAATGTAGCCAAATGTTGTGCGATATGATTGTGAAACGGGTAAACAGTACCACAGGTGAAAGATTTTTACTAACCTTCTTCTCGGGCAGCCCTTTCAAGGTCTTCCTGTCCAGTTTTTTCTGTAGTCCTGCCCCTGGACGGCCCGCGGCTCTTCAAGGTCTTCCTGTCCAATTCTTTCTGTAGTCCTGCCCCTGGACGGCCCGCGGCTCTTCAAGGTCTTCCTGTCCAGTTCTTTCTGTAGTCCTGCCCCTGGACGGCCCGCGGCTCTTCAAGGTCTTCCTGTCCAGTTCTTTCTGTAGTCCTGCCCCTGGACGGCCCGCGGCTCTTCAAGGTCTTCCTGTCCAGTTCTTTCTGTAGTCCTGCCCCTGGACGGCCCGCGGCTCTTCAAGGTCTTCCTGTCCAGTTCTTTCTGTAGTCCTGCCCCTGGACGGCCCGCGGCTCTTCAAGGTCTTCCTGTCCAGTTCTTTCTGTAGTCCTGCCCCTGGACGGCCCGCGGCTCTTCAAAGTCTTCCTGTCCAGTTCTTTCTGTAGTCCTGCCCCTGGACGGCCCGCGGCTCTTCAAGGTCTTCCTGTCCAGTTCTTTCTGTAGTCCTGCCCCTGGACGGCCCGCGGCTCTTCAAGGTCTTCCTGTCCAGTTCTTTCTGTAGTCCTGCCCCTGGACGGCCCGCGGCTCTTCAAGGCTGGACTCCTACAGAAAAAACATGCACACAACACAGTTATTAACATTGTTCACTACATGCTTTTGGTTTTATGTATAAACCATAATGATTTTCATGCAGAAGAGTTGAGTATAACACGTCTACAATCATACACATCTTCATAGCCATGGCTCTCGAGAATCAAGCAGCCATAACAGTAATGTTATTAGTTAGCGAGTACAGGAATCAGAGAAGGGCAAAAGACTTGCCAAAGCAAAGGTTATTTTCCATGAATGCAGAGCTATGATAGTCAAGATTAATATTTTACACTGCTTTTTTACGTAAGTGTGATAGCTAATGTACTAAAGCTATCTTGTACCAAGCAGGGAAATACCCGGTAGCTAAGCTTTTAGCTAGCAACCATGAAACATTAGCTAGCGAAGTTAGATAGCTAGCTACCTTTCTGGCTGACAGCGTGGATATTTTTTATTACAATATAAAAATGAGAATAATAGCCGGTGTATAACATTTTGGGTACCTGTTCTGAAGACAGTGTTGCTAAAATGGTATTGAGTTATCATCAATCTTGTCCATAACTGTAATTGCATCGACATCCACAGCCTCACATTTCCCGACTCCGTTGGGTTGTCACTACCACAGCCACAAAGTCTCCGAGCGGATGTTGATGCTACGTCGTCCCAGCGGCGACTTGCAATGAGAGCTGGGGTTTCTGGCATATCATGTTCAAATGTAGAAGAAATACAGCATTCTTGACAGAGGGGTCTCTAAAAACACCTGTACACACATTGTTACGCATTGCAGATTTAAACATTTGAACCTGGGACCGATACAACATCCTCTATGCACTTCCTGATGATCACAGAGTCAGTGTATACGTTGATACTGTTCCCAGGGGCGGATGAATAGGGCTGAATGGGGCTGCCTCGGGAAGTCTCTCCCTCTCTCTGTCTCTCTCTCATATCTCTCTCCCTCTCTATCTCTCTCTCTTCTCTGTAATCCTTTGCTTCGGCTGGGCAGAGAGGAGCTCTGATCTACCTGCCAAGAATCAAATGGACCTGCCAAATGCCAGACTGCACAATAAGATCAGCACACACATAAGCAGATACAGACACACACATGCACACACACTGAATACCCTGCCAGTGCCACAGAATGAGGAGAGCAACAAATAAATACAACAACGACACACACACACTTTTTCTTTTATACACACAGACTCACACATACAAACAGACGCAGGCCTACCTCCAGCCTGGTCTCATAGACTAGATGTAACATAGTAAACGTTACAAGACAGAAGGCTCCGTCATTTCCTGGTTGCTAAAACTTGAATTGTTCACCTAATTTCAGTTTATGTCACAATACAAGAAAGTGCAGTGTAGAGAGTCATTGTACCATCTAAACTGCTGTGAAAGATATTTTCCATAACCAAAAATATAGTATTTTCAGCTGTTATAAACTGGTGTACAAAACCAAAAGTAAAAGATGCAAAAATGAAACGTAAGCATGGGTAACATAGAAATATAGCACATAGAACAGATCTACCACTTTATACTTCCAATGAGAATGACAGATCTGTCACATTTCTTTGAGAATTTTGTTGGGATGCCCAAAAAAGTTACATATTGCTTCTTTAAGTTAAAAAAACGAAAGGAGGATGGTTGGGCATATAACAAGAATGTCTAGTAACCCAAAGGTTGCGTGTTCGAATATCATCACGGACAACTTTCCTACAATTGACTACTTTTTAGCTACTTTGTAACTAAACTCAGCAAAAAAAGAAACGTCCTCTCAATGTCAACTGCGTTTATTTTCAGCAAACTTAATTAACATGTGTAAATATTTGTATGAACAGAACAAGATTCAACAACTGAGACATAAACTGAACAAGTTCCACAGACATGTGACTAACAGAAATGGAATAATGTGTTCCTGAACAAAGGGGGGGGGGGTCAAAATCAAAAGTAACATTCAGTATCTGGTCTGGCCACCAGGTACATTAAGTACTGCAGTGCATCTCCTCCTCATGGACTGCACCAGATTTGCCAGTTCTTGCTGTGAGATGTTACCCCACTCTTCCACCAAGGCACCACCAAGTTCCTGAACATTTCTGGGGGGAATGGCCCTGGCCCTCACCCTCCGATCCAACAGGTCCCAGACGTGCTCAATGGGATTGAGATCCGGGATCTTCGCTGGCCATGGCAGAGCAATGATATTCCTGTCTTGCAGGAAATCACACACAGAACGAGCAGTACGGCTGGTGGCATTGTAATGCTGGAGGGTCATGTCAGGATTAGCCTATTTTTGAACCAGAAAAGGAGAGGAGAGTGGGTAGGTAGTAATATTGAGAGAGGAGGCAAGGGTCTGATCCATAATGTTCCCAGCGGCGCCAGAATCCACTAAAGCTGTAGACACATGGCATGAGGGACAGTCAGCCAGAGTGATGGGTACTAAAAAGAATGACAGGAAGAGCAGTAAATGGAATACTCACTTCTGGTCCAGGGGATGTAACATCACGTGACCGTCCCTCTGCTCTAGTGGATCCTGGATTCTGAAGTAATGGACACCGCTGGCGATTGTGCCCTCCCTGGCCACAGTACAGACAGATCCCCAGCTGCATCCGTCTATGTCGTTCCGCCGCGGGAAGGCGTGTGACCCCTACCTCCATGGACTCAGGCTCTGATCCCGAACACTCGCCGAAGGAGGGAGAGAAGTGATGTAGATGCCGACGCAACCGGAGTGATGTAGATCCTCTCCCAGACAGCCGTAGCCCATTCCAATGCCCGCCCAGTCAGCAGAGAAATATCCATGGCAACCTTAGACCTCTCTGTGGTGGGAGCTCCCATCTGATGTGCGAAATAGAGGGAGCACTGAAGGGGGAAGCCACGGCATTTGAATGGTGTCCCGTCATATTTCTCCAGGAGGGATAGACGGGCATCGCTGACCTGAGCGGGTTGCTGAATGGGCTGGTGTGCTGACTCGTTGGGTAGAGTGGCTCTAGAATATCCTCCACTGTTGAGATGTTGTAGACTGCGGAGAAACTCTTCCATGGCCGTCCCCAGTTGAGCCAGCTGATCATGGAGTTGACGAAGAAGGTCACCTTGTTCATTGATCGTCTGGGAGATGTCCGGTTGTCCTGCTGCTTCCATATTTTGAGTTGGTATCTGTAATAATGGGGCGATGAGTTCGAAGCAGGTGCAGGTGAAACGTTTCAATAAAACAACAAAACCAGGAAAATAACACTAACATAAGGCAGTACGCCGATACACAAGAACAATACCAACTAGTAGGTGAATATGGGAGAGTGACATATAAAGGGGAGAAAATTATGAAGGTAATGGAGTCCAGGTGTGAATCATAATGATTCACAGGTATGCGTAATGATGAATCCCAGGACCGGTGGTTAGTACTCTGGTGACGTCGTACGCCGAAGGTGAGGAGCAGGAGCAAACGTGACACTCCAATTTGTCTCTCGACCTACATTATAAACATTAATTTGTAAGCTTGGTTGTAGCAACCTTATGATGGGTAAAGGGAAAATTAGTATCATGTAGTAGCCTAAACCTATTGATGTTACATTGAGCCGGTTGAATGGAATATAATTGACAGTCATCCAATATTCTGTAATGGAAGTAAGGCCAAGCTCATAAAAAAAAGACATAGTCCTCCCTAATCTTAAACGGCACCGACCGCCACCGATGCACACATACAGTACGAAGACACAATGCCGGCACAAACACACTGTCTGACGCACAGACACATTCACAAAGTAAAGACATAGAAATAGAACTGTTCTTTCTTCAAAGAGATAATAGATTTAATACATTCTTATAGCAATGTTTTTACAGCGTGCATGTGTGTGTCAGACTATCTATGGGGAACAAGCACTCACATTCTCTCAGACGGAACGTCTGGAAAACCAACAGAGCGCAGAGATAGGTCAAGACAGACCCCAATGGAACCTTGACACACACACACAAACTGTCTCAGAGCTATCACACAGATAGTGGTCACAGGAAGGTAAATTGGGCAAGAATAGTGAGTTGCGAACAGGCGGATGGCTACACAGTGGGAGTGGAGGATGAATGTGTCAAATAGGAGATAGTGGGAAAGAGACAGATCTAGACACCTATGTAGAATCCCAATTTAAACAAGGACAGGTTGTCACCACTTCACATACTGGTTGACTGACTGACTGACTGACTGGCTGAGTGAATGACTGACCGACTGGCTGACCAACTGAGTGGCTGACTGACCAACTGACCGACCGACTGACTGACTAACAGACTGACCGACTGGCTGACCAACTGACTGACTGACTGGCTGGCTGACTGACCAACTGACTGACTGGCTGGCTGGCTGACCAACTGACTGACTGACTGGCTGACTCAGCGGCTGATCAACCAACTGACTGGCTGACTGATTGACTGGCTGGCTGACTGGCTGACTGGCTGGCTAGCTGCTCTAATAGCATAGCCACAGTCAGACATGAACACCTTGAACTCATAATGAGCATGACTACCGGTTGAGAAAGGGAAGGGGGAGGAGAGGGAAGGAGAGGGTGAGAGAAGGGAGAAAAGGGAGAGAAAGAAGAGAGAGAAGGAGAATCAAAGATGTTTAAGGGGTAAAAGAATGAGAGAGAGCCTGAAAGAGAGAAAAAAGAAAGAATGAAAGAAAGAAAGAAAGAGCAGGTGAAAGGGTAACCATTGATGAAAAGGAGAGTCGGTGAAGAGTAGAGGGCATTGGTAGTAAAAGCCTGAGCCTAAAAACCCATAGAAGCCAAACCAAATCAGTCCCACGGTGTTGTTTTACAGTCCCACTACTACTGACATTCAGACCCACAGCATTGGGCACCCTTCACACTACACACCACTGGAGGAAAGAAGAGAAAAAGGGTGGGCTGAGGGAGGAAAGTAGGCATCAAACATGCCACTTCAATTAAGACAAATAAAAGGCCAGCAATGAAGAAAGGGGCAAATGGAGAGAGGAGGGAAGAATAGAAGTGGAGAAAAGAGAGTGCTAGAAAGAAGAAAAGTGTGGGAGGAAGAGGTGGACAAAGGAAAATAGAGGAGAAGAAGAGGGATATGGGGGGGGTTGAAGATGAGTCTGTTTGAACTGGTCATTCAAAGTACAGGTAGCCATTTGATTAACTGTTCGGCAGTCTTTAGGCTTTAAAGATCGGACCCTTTCTTTCAATTTTCGCCGAAAATGATATACCCAAATCTAACTGCCTGTAGCTCAGGACCTGAAGCAAGGATATGCATATTGTGTAAATGTGAAATTAATGTAGGAGAATATAACACCTTAGATCTCGTAAAAGATAATACATAGAAAAAAACATGTTTTTTTAATACATTTTTTTTTATCATATTTTAAATGCAAGAGAAAGGCCTCAATGCATTATTCGAGCTTAGGCGCAATTTAGATTTTGATGGCAGAGGTTTATGTGCAAAGTTTTAGACTGATCCAATGAACCATTGTATTTCTGTTTAACTTCTCTGCGCTAAGGATCCCTTTTACGGGATCCCTTTCCTAAACAACCGCTAGAATTGCAGGGCGCCAAATGCAAAAATATGATAAAAAATATTTATAATCATGCAATCACAAGTGAAATATACCAAAACACAGCTTAGCTTGTTGTTAATCCACCTATCGTGTCAGATTTTGAAAATATATTTTACAGCAAAAGAAATCCAAGCTTTTGTGAGTGTAGCTTTCAATGCTACAACAGCTAGCCCCAAATTAGCATGGTCACGAAAGTCAGAAAAGCAATAAAATGAATCGCTTACCTTAGATAATCTTCAGATGTTTGCACTCACGAGTCTCCCAGTTACACAATAAATGTTATTTTTGTTCGATAAATATTACTTTTATAACAAAAAAATGCCATTTGGGTTGCGCATTATGTTGAGAAAATCAAAGCCGTGTTCCATTCGACAAATTCCAAAAAGTATCCGTAATGGTCGTAGAAACATGTCAAATGTTTTTTATAATCAATCCTCAGGTTGTTTTTAACAAACATAATCGATAATATTTCACCCGGACCATGCTTTACAAAAAAATCTAAACAGGAAGTGGAAATTCTGAGGCTGGTGGATTTTCAACCAAGATCCCATTTAAATTTCAGCGAGATATGAATTTGTTTGCACTTCCTACGGCTTCCACTAGATGTCAACAGTTTGTAGAACTTTGTCTGATGACTCTACTGTGAAGAGGATAATTATTCACCACTACCATGAGGTGACCATTCTTTGACCATGTGCGTTCACATGAGAGGGAGCTCCGTTCCATCGCTCATCTGAAGTCAGTGTAATTTTCCGGTTGGAACGTTATTCAAGATTTATGTTAAAAACATTCTAAAGATTGATTCAATACATCGTTTGACATGTTTCTACTGACTGTTACGGAACTTTTGGACATTTCGTCACGTTTTAGTGAACGCGCTTCGTGACTTTGGAATTGTTTACCAAACGTGCTAACCAAAGTAGCTAATTGGACATAAATAACGGACATTATCGAACAAATCAAGCATTTATTGTGGACCTGGGATTCCTGAGAGTGCATTCTGATGAAGATCATCAAAGGTAAGGAAATATTTATCATGTCATTTCTGGTTTCTGTTGACTCCAACATGGCGGCTAATTTGACTATAGTTCTAATCGCCGTCTCAGATTATTGCATGGTTTGCTTTTTCCGTTAAGTTTTTTTGAAATCTGAGACAGCGGTTGCATTAAGGAGAGGTAAATCTATAATTCCATGTGTATAACTTGTATTATTATCTACATTTATGATGAGTATTTCTGTTGAATAGATGGGGCTATGCAAAATCACTGGATGTTTTTGGAACTAGTGAACGTAACACGCCAATGTAAACTCAGATTTTTTGTTATAAATATGAACTTTATCAAACAAAACATACATATATTGTGTAACATGAAGTCCTATGAGTGTCATCTGATGAAGATCATCAAAGGTTAGTGATTAATTGTATCTCTATTTGTGCTTTTTGTGACTGCTATCTTTGGCTGGAAAAATGACTGTGCTTATTCTGTGGCTTGGTGGTGACCTAACATAATCGTTTGTGGTGCTTTCGCTGAAAAGCATATTTGAAATCGGAAACTTTGGTGGGATTAACAACAAGATTACCTTTAAAATGGTATAAGACACATGTATGTCTGAGGAATTTTAATTATGAGATTTCTGTTGTTTTGAATTTGGCGCCCTGCACTTTCACTGGCTGTTGTCATATCATCCCGTTAAAGGGATTGCAGCCATAAGAGTTAATAACTGTGCACTCACCTCAAACAATAGCATGGTATTATTTCACTGTAATTTAAGCTTTCTGCCCATTTCAGATATGTCGATGTCCTGGGAAATGTTCTTCTTAATTACAACTTCATGCTTATCATATTAGCGCACGTTAGCTCAACCGTCCCGCGGGGGGGACACTGATTCCGTAGAGGTTCAGGAGCTTTTTGGACATAGACTTGGCACTCTGGTACCGCTTGCCGTGCTGTAGCAGAGAGAACAGTCTATGACTAGGGTGGCTGGAGTCTTTGACTATTTTTAGGGCCTTCCTCTGACACCGCCTGGTATAGATGTCCAGGATGGCAGGAAGCTTGGCCCCAGTGGTGTACTGGGCCATACTCATTACCCTCTGTAGCACCTTGCGGTCGGAAGCCAAACAGTTGCCATACCAGAAGGTGATGCAACCAGTCACAATGCACTAGATAGTGCAGCTGTAAAACCTTTTTGAGGATCTGAGGACCCATGCCAATACCTTTCAGTCTCCTGAAGGGGAATAGGCAATGTTGTGCCCTCTTCACAACTGTCTTGGTGTGTTTGGACCTTGGTGATGTGGACACCAAGGAACTTGAAGCTCTCCACCTGCTCCACTACAGCCCTGTGAATGGGGGCATGCTTGGCCCTCCCTTTCGTGTAGTCCACGATCAGCTCCTTTGTCTTGAACATGTCGAGGGAGAGCTTGTTGTCATGGCACTACACTGCCAGGTCTCTGACCTCCCTATAAGCTGTCTCATCGTTGTCGTTGATCAGGCCTACCATCGTCGTGTCGTCGGCAAACTTAATGATGGTGTTGGAGTCATGCCTGACCACAAAGTCATGGGTGAACAGGGAGTACAGGAAGGGACTAAGCATGCACCCCTGAGGGGCACTCGTGTTGAGGGTCAGTGTGGCAGATGTGTTGTTGCCTACCCTTAACACTTGGGGGGCGGCCCGTAAAGAAGTCCAGGATCCAGTTGCAGAGGGAGGTGTTAATTCCCAGGGTCCTTAGCTTAGTGATAAGCTTTGAGGGCACTATGGTGTTGAACGCTGAGCTGAAGTCAATGAACAGCGTTATAACGTATGGGTGTTCCTTTTGTCCAGGTGGGAAAGGGCAGTGTGGAATGCAATAAAGATTGCGTCATCTGTGGATCTGTTCGGGCGGTATGCGAATTGGAGGTGGTCTAGGGTTTCTGGGATGACGGTGTTGATGTGAGCCATGACCAGCCTTTCAAAGCACTTCATAGCTACAGATATGAGTGCTACGGGTCGGTAGTCATTTAGGCAGGTTACCTTGGCGTTCTTGGGCACAGGGACTATGGTGGTCTGCTTGAAACATGTAGGTGTTACAGACTCGGTCAGGGACAGGTTTAAAATGTCTGTGAAGACACTTGCCAGTAGGTCAGAGCATGCTCTGAGTACACATCCTGGTAATCCGTCTTGCCTTGCAGCCTTGTGAATCTTGACCTGTTTATAACTTTTTAGGGATAGGGGGCAGCATTTTCACTTTGGATGAATTACGTGCCCATAGTGAACTGCCTCCTACTCTGTCCCAGATGCTAATATATGCATAGTATTATTACTATTGGATAGAAAACACTCTGAAGTTTCTAAAACTGTTTGAATTATGTCTGTGAGTTTAACCTGTTGAGGATGTGGGCGCTGTTGTGACTATTTATGCTAATCGTGTAATTTTTGAAACGGCTTCCCACAAAATCCTTGATCGTACAATATGCATATTATTATTATTATTGGATAGAAAACAGTCTATAGTTTCTATAGGAGTTGAAATTTTGTCTCTAAGTGGAACAGAGCCCATTCTACAGCAATTTCCCTGACATGGAGTCAGATTTCAGAAATGTTGGCCACTGTTCTGGAGTCAGTTAAAAGGGCACTGTTATTGCTATGACTATACGGACACTGCTTACGTCTTCCCCTGGATGCCTTTACGTGATGACGATTTGAATGGGGTCAATTGCGCGTTCACAGGCCCTATAAATAAAAAAACCCTGTAGGTAGGAGCTCCTTTGCAGCTGCGTAATGCGCGTGGAGGACATCGACCTGCTATTTTTCCAAGCGTTAGTTTAGCCTGTTATATTTTTCCGGTCATGTTTTTACTCGTTTTGGGAGTTAAAAACATCATAATGTAGTTAATTTAAAGCGTTTTATAGCAATTTATATCCGTTTAGTGCGATTTTGGGACATTTATTTCTTTAACGCTGTGAATAGCTGGGCACGCTTCCAGTTCATCCCGAACGCAGTTGGCATTTCCACATGGCAAGAGGACAGCTTTCCACCAAAAGACGATTACTCCCAAGAAAGGATCCTTTGCCCAAGATACTGATGGAAGAACAGCTCAAAGTAGGACATTTTTATTATGATAAATCGTGTTTCTGTCGAAAAATTTTAGTGGCTTAGGACGCCATGTTTTTTGACGTAGCTTCGCTTGGCGCAAACTGTATTGAAAAGTAAGGTTAAATTAAAAAATGTAATTCCGCAATTGTATTAAGAATTAAATTGTCTATCAATCCCTGTCCACCCTATATTTTTTTGTCACGTTTATGAGTATTTATGTATAAGAGTAGATCACTGTCTAAGTGGCGCAAGGACATTTTCTGACCAGCTGAGCTACATTTCACATTGTCTAACCATGATTTTGGTGGCTAAATATAAACATTTTCGATCAAACTCTATATGGATTGTGTAATATGATGTTACAGGAGTGTCATCTGAAGAATTCTGAGAAGGTTAGTGAAAAAATTAATATATTTTGGCGATGTTGACTTTTATCGCTCACTTTGGCTAGAATCAATGCTGGGCTGCTATGTGCTATGTGCTATGCTAATATAACGATTTATTGTGTTTTCGCTGTAAGACACTTAGAAAATCTGAAATATTGTCTGTATTCACAGGATCTGTGTCTTTCAATTCGTGTATGCTGTGTATTTTTACGAAATGTTTGATGATTAGTAAGTAGGTAAACACGTTGCTCTAAGTAGTTTTTCTATTCCATTTGTGACGGTGGGTGCAATTGTAACCTATGCCATCTACCTGAAATATGCACTTTTTTCTAACAAAACCTATCCCATACCATAAATATGTTATCAGACTGTCATCTAATGAGTTTTTTTCTTGGTTAGGGGCTATAAATATCTTAGTTTAGCCGAATTGGTGATAGCTACTGGTGTTGGTGGACAAATAAAAGATGGTGGATTATGCTAATGTGTTTTTAGGTAATAGATGTACATCTTTACATATTGTGTCTTCCCTGTAAAACATTTTAAAAATCGGACATGTTGACTGGATTCACAAGATCTGTGTCTTTCATTAGCTGTATTGGACTTTAATGTGTGAAAGTTAAATATTTAAAAAATATTTTTTTTTTGAATTTCGCGGCACTGGTTTTTCAGTGGGGGTGGGGGGGGAGTGCCGCTAGCGGCACACTCATCCTAGACAGGATAACAGAACTCCAAACAGGAAGTGGAAATTCTGAGGCTGTTTTTTTTTCTACTCATCGCCTATTCAAATCCCAGGAAGATATGGATTTGTTTGCACTTCCTACGCCTTCCACTAGATGTCAACAGTCGGTAGAACTTTGAATGAAGATTATACTGTGATGTGGGACCGGATGGGAGGTGTTTCAGTCAGTGGTCTGGCAGATTGCCAGTTCCTGGTCACGCGCATTCCTCATGATATCACCTTGCGTTCCATAACTTTTACAGACACGAAGGAATTCTCCGGTTGGAACGTTATTGGATATATATGATAACAACATCCTGAAGACTGATTCTCTACTAAGTTTGACCAGTTTATTCGACTTGTAATATAACTTTTTGAAGTTTTTGTCCGACGTTATGCGTCACTTGCACGAGCGTTTGGACATGTGTACTAAACGCGCTAGCAAAAGCAGCTATTTGGACATAATTGACATTATCGAACAAAACAACAATTTATTGTCGAACTAGTATTCCTGGGAATGCTTTCTGATGAAAATATTCAAAGGTAAGGGAATATTTATGATGTAATTTCGTATTTCTGTTGACTCCAACATGGCGGAGAAATGTTAATTATATTTGAGCGCCGTCTCAGATTATTGCATGGTGTGCTTTTTCCGTAAGTTTAAAAAAAAATCTGACTCAGCGGTTGCATTAAGAACAAGTGTATCTTTAATTATATGTAAAACATGCATCTTTCATCAAAGTGTATGATGAGTATTTCTGTTATTTGACGTGGCCCTCTGCAATTTCTCTGGATATTTTGGAGGCAATTCTGAACATGGCGTCAATGTAAACTAAGATTTTTGGATATAAATATGCACATTATCGAACAAAAAATACATGTATTGTGTAACATGATGTCCTATGAGTGTCATCTGATGAAGATCATCAAAGGTTAGTGATTAATTTTATCTCTATTTCTGTTTTTGTGACTCTTATCTTTGGCTGGGAAAATGGCTGTGTTTTTTGAACTTGGTGGTGATCCAACATATGTTGTGTTTTCGCTGTAAAGCATTTTTTAAAATCGGACATGATGGGTAGATTAACAAGATGTTTATCTTTCAAGTGCTGTATTGGACTTGTTAATGTGTGAAAGTTACATATTCCCCAAAAATATTTTAGAATTTCCCGCGCTGCCTTTTCAAATCAAATCAAATCAAATCAAATCAAATCTTATTAGTCACATACACATGGTTAGCAGATGTTAATGCGAGTGTAGCGAAATGCTTGTGCTTCTAGTACCGACAATGCAGTAATAACAACAAGTAATCTAACCTAACAATTCCACAACTACTACCTTATACACGCAAGTGTAAAGGGATAAAGAATATGTACATAAAGATATATGAATGAGTGATGGTACAGAACGGCATAGGCAAGATGCAGTAGATAGAGTATAGAGTACGGTATATACATATGAGATGAGTACTGTAGGGTATGTAAACATAAAGTGGCATAGTTTAAAGTGGCTAGTGGTACATGTATTACATAAAGATGGCAAGATGCAGTAGATGATATAGAGTACAGTATATACATATACATATGAGATGGGTAATGTAGGGTATGTAAACATTATATTAAGTGGCATTGTTTAAAGTGGCTAGTGGTACATTTTTACATAATTTCCATCAATTCCCATTTTTAAAGTGGCTGGAGTTGAGTCAGTATGTTGGCAGCGGCCGCTAAATGTTAGTGGTGGCTGTTTAACAGTCTGATGGCCTTGAGATAGAAGCTGTTTTTCAGTCTCTCGGTCCCTGCTTTGATGCACCTGTACTGACCTCGCCTTCTGGATGATAGCGGGGTGAACAGGCAGTGGCTTGGGTGGTTGTTGTCCTTGATGATCTTTATGGCCTTCCTGTGACATCGGGTGGTGTAGGTGTCCTGGAGGGCAGGTAGTTTGCCCCCGGTGATGCGTTCTGCAGACCTCACTACCCTCTGGAGAGCCTTACGGTTGTGGGTGGAGCAGTTGCCGTACCAGGCGGTGATACAGCCCGACAGGATGCTCTCGATTGTGCATCTGTAGAAGTTTGTGAGTGCTTTTGGTGACAAGCCGAATTTCTTCAGCCTCCTGAGGTTGAAGAGGCACTGCTGCGCCTTCTTCACAACGCTGTCTGTGTGGGTGGACCAATTCAGTTTGTCCGTGATGTGTACACCGAGGAACTTAAAACTTTCCACCTTCTCCACTACTGACCCGTCGATGTGGATAGGGGGGTGCTCCCTCTGCTGTTTCCTGAAGTCCACAATCATCTCCTTTGTTTTGTTGACGTTGAGTGTGAGGTTATTTTCCTGACACCACACTCCGAGGGCCCTCACCTCCTCCCTGTAGGCCGTCTCGTCGTTGTTGGTAATCAAGCCTACCACTGTAGTGTCATCCGCAAACTTGATGATTGAGTTGGAGGCGTGCATGACCACGCAGTCGTGGGTGAACAGGGAGTACAGGAGAGGGCTCAGAACGCACCCTTGTGGGGCCCCAGTGTTGAGGATCAGCGGGGTGGAGATGTTGTTACCTACCCTCACCACCTGGGGGCGGCCCGTCAGGAAGTCCAGGACCCAGTTGCACAGGGCGGGGTCGAGACCCAGGGTCTCGAGCTTGATGACGAGTTTGGAGGGTACTATGGTGTGAAATGCTGAGCTGTAGTCGATGAACAGCATTCTCACATAGGTATTCCTCTTGTCCAGATGGGTTAGGGCAGTGTGCAGTGTGGTTGCGATTGCGTCGTCTGTGGACCTATTGGGTCGGTAAGCAAATTGGAGTGGGTCTAGGGTGTCCGGTAGGGTGGAGGTGATATGGTCCTTGACTAGTCTCTCAAAGCACTTCATGATGACGGAAGTGAGTGCTACGGGGCGGTAGTCGTTTTGCTCAGTTACCTTAGCTTTCTTGGGAACAGGAACAATGGTGGCCCTCTTGAAGCATGTGGGAACAGCAGACTGGGATAAGGATTGATTGAATATGTCCGTAAACACACCAGCCAGCTGGTCTGCGCATGCTCTGAGGACGCGGCTGGGAATGCCGTCTGGGCCTGCAGCCTTGCGAGGGTTAACACGTTTAAATGTTTTACTCACCTCGGCTGCAGTGAAGGAGAGCCCGCAGGTTTTGGTAGCGGGCCGTGTCAGTGGCACTGTATTGTCCTCAAAGCGGGCAAAAAAGTTATTTAGCCTGTCTAGGAGCAAGACATCCTGGTCCGCGACGGGGCTGGTTTTCTTTTTGTAATCCGTGATAGACTGTAGACCCTGCCACATACCTCTTGTGTCTGAGCTGTTGAACTGCGACTCTATTTTGTCTCTGTACTGGGACTTAGCCTGTTTGATAGCCTTGCGGAGAGAATAGCTACACTGTGTGTATTCGGTCATGTTTCCGGTCACCTTGCCCTGGTTAAAAGCAGTGGTTCGCGCTTTCAGTTTCACGCGAATGCTGCCGTCAATCCACGGTTTCTGGTTTGGGAATGTTTTAATCGTTGCTGTGGGTACGACATTGTCAATGCACTTCCTAATGAACTCGCTCACCGAATCAGCATATTCTTCAATGTTGTTGTTGGACGCAATGCGGAACATATTCCAATCCGCGTGATCGAAGCAGTCTTGAAGCTTGGAATCAGATTGGTCGGACCAGCGTTGAACAGACCTGAGCGCGGGAGCTTGTTGTTTTAGTTTCTGTTTGTAGGCTGGAATCAACAAAATGGAGTCGTCGTCAGCTTTTCCGAAAGGAGGGCGGGGGAGGGCCTTATATGCGTCGCGGAAGTTAGTATAACAATGATCCAGGGTTTTACCAGCCCTGGTAGCACAATCGATATGCTGATAGAATTTAGGGAGTTTTGTTTTTAGATTAGCCTTGTTAAAATCCCAAGCTACGATGAATGCAGCCTCAGGGTGTGTGGTTTCCAGTTTACAAAGAGTCAGATAGAGTTCGTTCAGGGCCATCGATGTGTCTGCTTGGGGGGGAATATATACGGCTGTGATTATGATCGAAGAGAATTCCCTTGGTAGATAATGCGGTCGACATTTGATTGTGAGGAGTTCTAGATCAGGTGAACAGAATGACTTGAGTTCCTGTGTGTTGTTATGATGATCACACCACGTCTCGTTAATCATAAGGCATACCCCCCCGCCCCTCTTCTTACCAGAAAGATGTTTGTTTCTGTCGGCGCGATGCGTGAAGAAACCAGCTGGCTGCACCGACTCCGTTAGCGTCTCTTGAGTTAGCCATGTTTCCGTGAAGCAGAGCACGTTGCAATCCCTGATGTCTCTCTGGAATGTTACCCGTGCTCAGATTTCATCAACCTTATTGTCAAGAGACTGGACATTGGCGAGTAGTATGCTAGGGAGTGGAGCGCGATGTGCCCGTCTCCGAAGCCTGACCAGGAGACCGCTACGTTTGCCCCTTTTACAGCGTCGCGTAGGGTCGCCGGCAGGGATCAGATTCATTGTATTGGGTGGAAGGCAAAACACTGGATCCGTTTCGGGAAAGTCATATTCCTGGTAGGAAAGATGGTTAGTTGACGTTAATCGTATATTCAGTAGTTCCTCCCGACTGTATGTAATGAAACCTAAGATCACCTGGGGTACCAATGTAAGAAATAACACATAAAAAAACAAAATACTGCATATTTTCCAAGGAACGCGAAGCGAGGCGGCCATCTCGGTCGGCGCCGGAAGTAGTACCCCGCGGAATGTTGTGGGGGGGTTCCGCTAGCGGAACGTGTGTCCTAGAAAGATTAAAGGTCTTACTCACATCTGCCACGGATAGCGTGAACACACAGTTGTCCGAAACAGTTTGTGCTCTCATGCACGCTAATGTGTTGTTTGCCTCGAAGCGCTCATAAAAGTCATTTAGCTTGTCTGGTAGGCGTGTGTCACTAGGCAGCTTGTGGCTGGGCTTCCCTTTGTAGTCCGTAATAGTTTGCAAGCCCTGCCACATCCGACGAGCGTCAGAGCCGGTGTAGAAGGATACCATTTTAAACCTGTCTTGACGCTTTGCCTGCTTGATGGTTCGTCGGAGGGCATAGCGGGATTTCTTATAAGCGTTAGGGTTAGAGTCCCGCTCCTTTGTACGGCAGCTCTTAGCACCTGCGTCATCTGACCGCTTCCGTATTGAGCGAGTCACTGGTACTTCCTCCTTTAGTTTTTGCTTGTAAGCAGGAATCAGGACAATAGAATTATGGTCAGATTTGCCAAATGGAGGGTGGGTGAGAGCTTTGTACTCATCTCTGTGTGTGGAGTAAAGTTGCTCTAGAGTTTTTTTCCTCTGGTTGCACATGTGACATGCTGGTAGAAATGAGGTAAAACACGTTTAAGTTTCCCTGCATTAAAGTCCCCGGCCACTAGGAGTGCCACTTCTGGATGAGCATTTTCTTGTTTGCTTATGGCTTTATACAGCTCGTTGAGTTCGGTCCTAGTGCCAGCATCGGTTTGTGGTGATAAATAGACAGCTATGAAAAATACAGATGAAAACACTCTTGGTAAATAGTATGGTCTACAGCTTATCATGAGGTACTCTACATCAGGCGAGAAAAAACAATACTTTTTTACATTAGATTTCACGCACTAGCTGTTACTGACAAATAGACACAGACCACCACCCCTCGTCTTACCAGATGTAGGAGTTCTGTCTTGTCGAAAACCCAGCCAACTGTATTTTATCCATGTTGTCGTTCAGCCACCACTCGGTGAAACATAAGATATTACAATTATGTCCGGTTGGTTGGATAGTCTTGAATGGAGCTCATCCAATTTATTCTCCAATGATTGCACGTTGGCCAATAGGACATATGGTAGAGGCGGGTTACCCACTCGCCAACAAATTCTGACAAGGCTCCTGGATCTGCCTCCCCTCAATCAGTGTCTCCTCTTCATGAGAACGACGGGGATTCGGGCCTGGTCCGGGAGCAGCAGTATATCCTTCACATCATCTTCGTCCAGTTCGAGGTGAGTAATCGCTGTTCTGATGTCCAGAAGCTCTTTTCGGTCATAAAAAACGGTAGCAGAAACATTATGAACAAAATAAGTTACAAACAATGCAGAAAAACCCCAACAAATTAACACAATTGGTTAGGAGCCCGTAAAATGGCAGCCATCCCCTCCGGCACCATTCGTATCACTTGCCATGGCAAGCAAGTTAGGAGATCAATGGAAGATGGAATTAAAATGATGGAATTAAAAATTAAATGAGAAGGACAAGCTACAAAAACAAAGAACCAACAGGTAGGCTGCTACTTAACACTTTGAATAGAGTTGTTGTTGTAACTGCAGCGTATGTAGCCTCAATTAGCCAGCCCAGCTAGGTAGCTAATTAGCTATGTTAACTAGCTAGCTTCTTTAACTAGCTAGTCAAAACGGGTACTATGTCATCCGATTAGGTGATAAATAACCTAGCTTTGGCAGCTAGAAGTTAGTAACTAGTGCGAGTCAACTTGGTTGCTGCTGTCTCTCTCTCTCTCTCCTCATCACCCCACTCAGCCACATACAGTCACAAACACACAGCATGGTCCCTCCCCCGCCTGCTACTAGCGCCTTCATTCCTCTCTCCTTCAGTGCGTGCAATAACAGCTTCAGTGAATAACGTATAAGAAATCTGCTGCTTCCCTCACTTGGATTGGATCAGACTGGATCTGGACAGGCCCGGGTCTATACGGGGCCGGATCTGGTTGTCATTGGCTCTGTTCGGCCTGGGTCTCTATAAAAATGTAGTTATTTGGGTAGGGTCCAGGGAGGAAAGCCCCGGGTCCATTTCGAAATGGGTCAAACTTTTTGCACTCGAGAAAACCTCTAGTGAGAGGGGGGTAAGACCGACAGAGGGGTGAGAGGGTGTACCAGACGAGGGAAACGGAGCAAAACGTCTCAAGGTCAGGCCAAGGAAGCTGTGTGTGTGCGTGTGCGTGCGTGTGTGTGTGTGTGTGTGTGTGTGTGTGTGTGTGTGTGTGTGTGTGTGTGTGTGTGTGTGTGTGTGTGTGTGTGTGTGTGTGTGTGTGTGTGTGTGTGTGTGTGTGTGTGTGTGTGTGTGTGTGTGTGTGTGTGTGTGTGTGTGTGTGTGTGTGTGTGTGTGTGTGTGAGAGAGAGAGACCTGTAAGCTCTATGTGGCTGCATATCATTACCGCAGCCTTCCTGAAGCTCAAGGCTCCTATTAAACTGTAATACAGCTAATAGAGGGACAGGTCAATTGCAGTGGAGAGAGAGGAGGGAGAGAGAGAGAGAGAGAGAGGGATGGAAAGAGAGACAGAGTGAGAGAATGGGGAAAAGAGGGGAAATTAGTTGAGAGAGAAAGAAGAGAGGTATGGTAAAAATGAATGGGAGAGAGAGCTGGGAGAGAATGGGGGAATGAAAGAGGAATACATGGAAGAAGAAGATAGAGGATGAGGGTAGAATGACAAATATAAAGACAGAGAAAAAGGAAGAGAGAAGATCAATGTCCTCATCTGTCCAAGGGCACGGTTGTTACAAGGAAGGGAGACCTGCCGATAACTACAACTATTACAGATTAAAGCAATTAAACCACAGACGACCTCTGCCCTCATGAATACGGTTTCCCAGGAACCTGAGGCGTGTGCGTGTGTGTTTGTGTACAAGTGTTTGTTTTACATATGCTTGCATCGGCACTAATAAGCATACCGGTGATTGCTTGTGGGAATGTGCCTGTGTGTGTGCATTTGCGTGTTCATGTGTGTTTGTGTGTGTCTGGGTATCATTTAAAACCAGTGAAACACACTAAGCAGACTGGGACTTCAAGCTAGCAGAACTAACCCACTAATCTATGTAGTGCAGGCCGTTTTGGTGCTTGGTCAAAGTTCAAATCCTCCTGGTGTACATTCTGCTGGTGTTAAATGAAATATACAAACAGCATAACTAAGCATAATTCACGGTATGCTTCGTTAACACGTGGGTCATATTCATTATTGCATACCATAGAAATGTTTTGGGCAACAGAAAACGAAAACAAGCATTTCTCATTGGACAAGTTCAGGTCGTTCCTCCCTGTTTGCTTCTGTTTGGTTCCTACTGAATTTGACCCTGAAATCATAGTCACCAGGGCCACGTTCAGCAGCTAAACGTTGTTGAATTCTGCAGACAGAAACGCCATGAACAGAGACAGTGTGATTTCTCATTGCACATGCCAGAGAGACATGTTTGTTCTACATAGTATATTTCTATCTGAATTTCTCCAAAACGTTGTGTACTGCTCAACCGGCCCATGGAGCGCCCTGTGTGAGTCTCCCCTCGGGGCTGGGAGTGACAGTGAGTTGAAGCACCATCTGCTGTTTGACATGGTCACTACACCTCTCTCTCTCTCTCTCTCTCTCTCTCTCTCTCTCTCTCTCTCTCTCTCTCTCTCTCAATTCAATTTATATTTAAGGGGCTTTATTGGCAATGTGAAACATATGTTTACATTGCCAAAGCGAGTGAAATAGACAATAAACAAAAGTGAAATAAACAATAAACAAAAGTGAAATAAACAATACAAAATGAACAGTAAACATTATACACAGTTCCAAAAGAATAAAGACATTTCAAATGTCATATTATGTCTAGGGAAAAGGGAAAGGGGGATACCTAGTCAGTTGTACAACTGAATGCATTCAACTGAAATGCATCTTCTGCACTTAACCCAACCCCTATGAAACAGAGCGGTGCGGGGGCCTGCCATAATTGACATCCCCGTCTTCGGGCGCCCAGGGAACAGTGGGTTACTGCCTTGCTCATGGGCAGAATGACATATTTTTACCTTGTCAGCTCGGGGATTCGATCCAGCAACCTTTCGGTTACTGGCCCAAAGCTCTACTGTTGTAATGATGTGCAAATAGTTAAAGAACAAAGGGGAAAATAAATAAACATAAATATATTTTAGGTCTCTCTCTCACTCTCACTGTAGTGGCCTGGAGGATTTCCTCTCAGTCCAACTCAAACCACTAATCACATGTCATCACATTCATATTCACCTCTATTAGCCTCAGCGGGGGCTTACAATAACACAAACACATATTTTTATTTATTTTACCTTTATTTAACTAGGCAAGTCAGTTAAGAACAAATTCTTATTTTCAATGACGGCCTAGGAACAGTGGGTTAACTGCCTGTTCAGGGGCAGAACGACAGATTTGTACCTTGTCAGCTCGGGGATTAGAACTTGCAACCTTTCGGTTACTAGTCCAACGCTCTAACCACTAGGCTACCCTGCCGCCCCATACAGAACTACACACACACACACAGAGCAATTGCTCAGCGAGCAATCACAGCACGAGAGCCAAGAATGATAGAGAGAGAAAAATAACAAGGGTGAGTGAGAGAAAGGGAACGATGAGGAGAGAGAGAGAGAGAGAGAGAGAGAGAGAGAGAGAGAGAGAGAGAGAGAGAGAGAGAGAGAGAGAGAGACAGCGAGAGTTGTATTTGCTGCAAGGAAAGACAAAGCAGAGTACTTTGGCTTTGAAAACAGGCTTCATTGGATTATACTGCCTACAGAAAGCAGCACACACAAACACACACACACACACACTATGTGTACTTGGAGTTGCAAATCAGACCACTAGTTGGAGGATGAGAGGGAGACAGCAGGATACTGACATCAACGGAGTGTCAGTGTTGCTTCACCTATGGCCTATGACCTGCCTTCTCCCTTTAGTCTTGGAATCATCAAGATAATACAGGACAGAACAAGACACACACACACACACACACACACAAACAAACAAAAATGTATCTAAATAAGGGGTGGGCAATTCCAGTCCTCGAGGGCCTGATTGGTGTCACAGTTTTACCTCAGCCCCATCTAACACACCTGACTCCAATAACCACCTAATCATGATCTTCAGTTTAGAATGCAATTTGATGAATCAGCTGTGTTTGCTAGGGATGGAGAAAGTGGGACACCAATCAGGCCCTGGAGGACTGGAGTTGACCACCCCTGATCTAAATCAGCACGGGTTTCCTTCGCTTCCAGTAGGTTTCATCATGCGTAGAAGTCATTTGAGAAGTCATTTAAACACTGTGTTGTCTTTTCTCATGCTGTGTCTGTTGTTTCCGGTGCCTGCTGCCTTCCTATCCCCTGAGTGGGACTGTACAGTATGAACTACACAGTGTGTGTGTGTGTGTGTGTGTGTGTGTGTGTGTGTGTGTGGTGTGCGTGTGCGTGTGCGTGTGCGTGTGCGTGTGTGTGTGTGTGTGCGTGCGTGTGCGTGTGCGTGTGTGTGTGTGTGTGTGTGTGACATAAAATCAAAGACAGACTGATGTTCTTGTTCACTTCACTGCAACAACACTGTTCAACCAACAAGCTCTCACAGCAAAATGAGACTTTCATTCACATTATGGGTTAAGTTTAGGCACTCATTCCGAATGGTTACGTTAAGGGTTGAGGTTTGGGATAGGGTTATAACCTCAAATAAAAAAACAATGTGCACGACAGGGATCGAACACGCATTCTGTTCCAGAGTCATGGGATTTATGGGATTACACACACACAGGGTTAACATTTGGGATAGGGTTAAAACCCAAAATAAATGTGAAAGCGGCTGACACAAGAGGCAACACACATCAGGGTGGATAAGGACACGTGTGTGTATGTGTGAGAGAAAGAGAGCGCAAGAGAGAGAAATAGAGAGGGGGGGGGGGGGGGGGGAGCTTAAAACACCTTACGGAGAAACGGCTGATCCAGCCACAGACACGCCACTAAACCGGAGAAAGGAAGGCTCGGGAAGTGCTTCGAAACTCAGAACTTTCACAAACATTAATTCACTACGAATATTAGTTAGATTATGTCATAACACATTTGTAAGAAAGTATCAAGCAACTGGACAGTCAAGTCATAACTGATTAGTAATAACTGCACACAAAACGCATCAACATCATTAAATGGTCAAACCACAGAGTGATCAAATATGTCTCATAGACAGTGCTTATAGAATTTCACCCATATGACAATCTCTTCAAACCCTGTGCTTGCGTATCTAGCTTTAATGTAGCTAGGAGGGGAGTAGTTACTCAGCAAATGGTACGCTCTAATTTTGAGCTGAGTAGGCATATCAATGTTAATACAATAACGAAGAGAGAGGCCCAGCAGCAATGTGTGACAAATCTACTGTAATTGCTAGCTTAGTCCTGATTTGAAACACTGCTGTAGCCTAGACCAGTAGCCCTTACTTGAAAATAATGTGCCATCATTATTAGGCCTAATATCAGTATTATTATTATCAATCCCATACAAGTTGAATGTGTCTTAAAGGTCAAATGTGTATCCAACCATTGCCCAATACAAGAAAAGCTATAACTTGTGCTTCTGAAGTTAAATTATTTGTCCTGCGCATACCATGTTGCCTCCACATATATCTCCACAGCATTGCCTCGATGCTATACAAATTTAATGTCGTGTTTCATGAAGAATCTACAGTTTCCCATGCTTCTACACCGCTTTAAGTGCCCTAGCTGACCGTATGCATGATTCATACCGACCACACCGTCAGAGCGCTTAACGAAGCGACTCTATACAGTTACGTTCACGGTGGACTAACGGGGGCTCCCTCCTTCCACCTACTGTACACCGCAACAACCCTCGCGGTTCAAATCACCGAGTCAAAACCTAAACAATCGTTAACCACTCTCTTACCTTCATTCTCCGGGTAATTCCGTAAGCCTTTACATGGCGCAAACCCGTGAAAAAGAAAGGGGGAGAAAATAAAAAGGGATGGATAGATCCAAGGGAAGACTCGTGCCATTTTTCAGGCTGCGCCTTGCGCTCGCTGCATCCCTGTGTCGTGTAGAGTTGGTGAGCGAGCCCTCGTGAATGAGCGGAGTAGATGAAAGAAGGAAAAGAGAGAGAAAGCGAGAGAGAGAGAGAGAGAGACAGAGAGAGAAGGGAAAGAGAAGGAGGAGGAGACGAGAAGGAGGGTCCAGCGCGATCCACGCGCTGTCAACCACGGGCGAGCCCTTAGTGGTGTCGAAGTGCGAGAACCCGCGCAGTCGTGACACACACACAAACTATTCAAAGGGCACACGCGTGAGATCTTCATCACTGAATTTCGAACGTTTGGAGAGCTCATATCGAAAGAATGTATCCAATTTGCGTAAAGATGACCATGACTCCTGTTTCTGAATCCAGCTGAAAATGTATGGCTGAAAGTTAATTATATGGGGCGATGGTTTTACCATGGAATATCTGGGATTTAGCCTTGGTGTCTTATGCTGTTGATTGGGCCATTAACGCTTTTTTATGACCATTAGAGACACGATGCATAGCCTAGGCTAGCGGTAGCGGTGCGTGGGTAAAATCACTGGAGAAGCCATATTACAACCTATGTGTCGTGATAATTCCGTTGTTTGCTCTATAAACTGTTAAATCATATGCGACCTTGATATATTGGCCTAAAGGCAGAGACAATTGTGACATTGTGGAATAATACATTCAACCACACCTTTGTGTTTTATCACAAAACCGATAGCGACCTCTATCCAGTGAAGTCCAGCAATGCATATTGCATGTACAGTAATAGACAGTTACATGACCTACAACATGGTCAAGCAAGGTAATGTTTCCGACATTTTCGGACCACTAAACAACTATTGATTTAGAACCACAGAGAGATACCGCAAGTCACAAAGAAAACAGGAGCTGCCTCCAATATTCCAGCACCATTTCAACTTCAACATTTCAACATGATCAAATCACCTCTGCTTAGTCTAATACGGTGACAAATAAAATATACCAAAAACAGTTTAGTCCAATCAACATAAGCTAAATATCATGTGCCTATCCATGGTTCGTATTTTTGTGTGTTTGTGTAGGTGTCTGTGCATGCACTTTGTGCAAGTAGAAAAAACATGTTGACTCACGCTACTTGTAGAGAAACACCAATTCCACCTACCTCTTTCATGTTTCTGAAACGGTCTATCACTCTGTCATACAGTACACCTTTCATTTGTCTTTGTCCTAGGCTACCTGGCTAAAATACATATTAAAATTCCCTCCTCTCAGGCCAGGGACACAACAATGTATTAATTAATGGATGGTGCAGAATCACCATTGTAATCATTGGCCAGTACTGACAATTAAGTAAAACCGGAAGTCCAAATATCTATCTCCATCCATGGCTAATTTAGGAAAGGGACAATTTTAGCAAGCTAGCTGCCATCGGAGGACAACAGCACAACAAAATGCAACAATTCAAGTTGTTCTGTCAATAACATGCTCTCAATGGGATTTGATAGGAGTGACGCTAAAATCCAAGCTGGATTCGCTTGACACTTTTTTTTGGTGTGCCAGGACCATTCACACACTCAGTTTAGCTAAATGCTGATTTGCACATTTTTATATATTTTTTTATCAAGGGAGGTCAAATGCTTGCTGGCTTCCCTTGCCTTCAATGCTACGGGTGGCAACAATGTCATTGTCATACTTGTATGGACCAGACAACATCAGATAGATGGCCTACACATTGAGCGTGTAACGGCTTTCTTCCAGGGGTGAAGGAGAGGACCAAAATGCAGCGCGGCTAGTGTTAAACATGTTTAATACAAACACAAGTGAAACACTACAAACAACATACAAAATAACAAATGTGCAAAACCGATACAGACCTATCTGGTGCAGAACACAAACACAGAGACAGGTAACAAACACCCACAAAATCCCAACACAAAACAAGCCTCCTATATATGAGTCTCAATCAGAGACAACGACTACCATCTGTCTCTGATTGAGAACCCACACTAGGCTGACATAGAAACAGACAAACTAGACACACAACATAGAATTCCCACCCAGCTCACGTCCTGACCAACTAAACACATACAAAACAACAGAAAACAGGTCAGGAACGTGACAGAGCGACAGAGGGGCGCGGTTTGGCTTCCTCAAATACTTTCTCCTGTGAGATACATTCAGTCTCTTGCGAATTGAAGGTAAATTATGAAACAGAGAGACGAAAGATACAATATTTTTTGTGATTTTTGTAACGATCGTCTGTGGTGGTACAAGGATCGGACCAAAGCGCAGCGTGGTAAGTGTTCATGTCTTTAATATAAATCCAAAAACTGAACACAGGAACAAAATCAATAAACGATGATCAAACGAAACAGTACCGTGTGGCGACAAACACTGACACGGAAACAAACACCCACAAACCATAAGTGAAACCCAGGCTACCTAAGTATGGTTCTCAATCAGGGACAACGATTGACAGCTGCCACTGATTGAGAATCATACCAGGCCGAACACAAAACCCCAACATAGAAAAACACACATAGACTGCCCACCCCAACTCACGCCCTGACCATACTAAATAAAGACAAAACAAAGGAAATAAAGGTCAGAACGTGACAATTTTATATAAAACATATATATATACGTATATTGGTCAATTTTTTGGGAACCCTGGCTTCCCTTTACACACATGAATACATGCCACTATAGGCTAGGCCTAATTACAGGGAAATGTGTCAGGCTCAACATTGTAGGTCTACCCTACATTATACCAATGACAGCTGCTACATGCTACAGCTCTCAGAAGAATGCAGTTTCATGGATTACAGATTCAAATCCAATGCTTATATGGAGATGTATTCTGGTTGGGATGCGTGCAGCGCTGCGTCAAGACGTCAGTGTGTGTGTGTTTGTGTGTATGTGACTGTCAGTATGTGTGTGTTTGTGTGTATGTGACTGTCAGTATGTGTGTGTATGTGACTGTCAGTATGTGTGTGTTTGTGTGTATGTGACTGTCAGTATGTGTGTGTTTGTGTGTATGTGACTGTCAGTATGTGTGTGTTTGTGTGTATGTGACTGTCAGTATGTGTGTATGTGACTGTCAGTATGTGTGTGTATGTGTGTATGTGACTGTCAGTATGTGTGTGTTTGTGTGTATGCGACTGTCAGTATGTGTGTGTGTATGTGACTGTCAGTATGTGTGTGTATGTGACTGTCAGTATGTGTGTGTATGTGACTGTCAGTATGTGTGTGTTTGTGTGTATGCGACTGTCAGTATGTGTGTATGCGACTGTCAGTATGTGTGTGTTTGTGTGTATGTGACTGTCAGTATGTGTGTTTCTGTGTATGTGACTGTCAATATGTGTGTGTTTGTGTGTATGTGACTGTCAGTATGTGTGTGTATGTGACTGTCAGTATTTGTGTGTATGTGACTGTCAGTATGTGTGTATGTGACTGTCAGTATGTGAGTGTTTGTGTGTATGTGACTGTCAGTATGTGTGTATGTGACTGTCAGTATGTGTGTGTTTGTGTGTATGCGACTGTCAGTATGTGTGTGTTTGTGTGTATGTGACTGTCAGTAGGTGTGTGTTTGTGTGTATGTGACTGTCAGTATATGTGTGTATGTGACTGTCAGTATTTGTGTGTATGTGACTGTCAGTATGTGTGTGTATGGGTGTATGTGACTGTCAGTATGTGTGTGTATGTGTGTATGTGACTGTCAGTATTTGTGTGTATGTGACTGTCAGTATGTGTGTGTATGGGTGTATGCGACTGTCAGTATGTGTGTGTATGTGTGTATGCGACTGTCAGTATGTGTGTGTATGTGTGTATGTGACTGTCAGTATGTGTGTGTATGGGTGTATGTGACTGTCAGTATGTGTGTGTATGTGTGTATGTGACTGTCAGTATGTGTGTGTATGTGTGTATGTGACTGTCAGTATTTGTGTGTATGTGACTGTCAGTATGTGTGTGTATGGGTGTATGTGACTGTCAGTATGTGTGTGTATGTGTGTATGTGACTGTCAGTATGTGTGTGTTTGTGTGTATGTGACTGTCATTATGTGTGTGTATGTGTGTATGTGACTGTCAGTATGTGTGTGTATGTGACTGTCAGTATGTGTGTGTTTGTGTGTATGTGACTGTCAGTATGTGTGTGTATGTGTGTATGTGACTGTCAGTATGTGTGTGTATGTGACTGTCAGTATGTGTGTGTTTGTGTGTATGTGACTGTCAGTAGGTGTGTGTTTGTGTGTATGTGACTGTCAGTATGTGTGTGTTTGTGTGTATGTAACTGTCAGTATATGTGTGTATGTGACTGTCAGTATGTGTGTATGCGACTGTCAGTATGTGTGTGTTTGTGTGTATGTGACTGTCAGTATGTGTGTGTTTGTGTGTATGTGACTGTCAATATTTGTGTGTTTCTGTGTATGTGACTGTCAGGATGTGTGTGTTTGTGTGTATGTGACAGTCAGTATGTGTGTGTTTGTGTGTATGTGACTGTCAGTATTTGTGTGTTTGTGTGTATGTGACTGTCAGTATGTGTGTGTATGTGACTGTCAGTATGTGTGTGTTTGTGTGTATGTGACTGTCAGTATGTGTGTGTTTGTGTGTATGTGACTGTCAATATTTGTGTGTTTCTGTGTATGTGACTGTCAGTATGTGTGTGTTTGTGTGTATGTGACTGTCAGTATGTGTGTGTATGTGTGTATGTGACAGTCAGTATGTGTGTGTTTGTGTGTATGTGACTGTCAGCATTTGTGTGTTTGTGTGTATGTGACTGTCAGTATGTGTGTGTATGTGACTATCAGTATGTGTGTGTTTGTGTGTATGTGACTGTCAGTATGTGTGTGTATGTGTGTATGTGACTGTCAGTTTGTGTGTATGTGTCTGTCAGTATGTGTGTGTATGTGTGTATGTGACTGTGAGTATGTGTGTGTTTGTGTGTATGTGACTGTCAGTATGTGTGTGTTTGTGTGTGTATGTGACTGTGAGTATGTGTGTGTTTGTGTGTATGTGACTGTCAGTATGTGTGTGTTTGTGTGTGTATGTGACTGTCAGTATGTGTGTGTTTGTGTTTGTATGTGACTGTCAGTATGTGTGTGTTTGTGTGTGTATTTGACTGTCAGTATGTTTCCGGGCGTCTAAATGAATAAAACATGCTTTCTGCCTGTCATTAAATGTGTGTGTGGGGAGGGGTGAAAGTGCGCGAGGTTAACCTCTCAATCTACTGCTTTTTAACGCACTAGACCGAAACAGCGTGGAGGTAATCCAGCACCATGGAGAGAGCATTTAACAGGACACATTTACCCCTCTCACTTTGTGGCCCTTGGATGTGTGTGTTTGTTCTTTCTGTTTGGGTAAACCTACTGAATTGAAGTCAACCCCCCAGTGAATGGCTGGTCATGACTCACATCAACACCATCATCCCAGACACTCTGAACCCACTCCAATTCGCACACTACCCCACTGCCCTGCCTATCTAAGGTCTTCGAAAGCCAAGTCAACAAACAGATCACTGACCATCTCGAATCCCACCGTACCTTCTCCGCTGTGCAATCCGGTTTCCGAGCCACGCTCAAGGTACTAAACGATATCATAACCGCCATCGATAAAAGACATTACTGTGCAGCCGTCTTCATCGACCTGGCCAAGGCTTTCGACTCTGTCAATCACCATATTCTTATCGGCAGACTCAATAGCCTCGGTTTTTCTAATGACTGCCTTGCCTGGTTCACCAACTACTTTGCAGACAGAGTTCAGTGTGTCAAATCGGAGGGCATGTTGTCCGGTCCTCTGGCAGTCTCTATGGGGGTACCACAGGGTTCAATTCTCGGGCCGACTCTTTTCTCTGTATACATCAATGATGTTGCTCTTGCTGCGGGCGATTCCCTGATCCACCTCTACGCAGACGACACCATTCTGTATACTTCCGGCCCTTCCTTGGACACTGTGCTATCTAACCTCCAAACGAGCTTCAATGCCATACAACACTCCTTCCGTGGCCTCCAACTGCTCTTAAACGCTAGTAAAACCAAATGCATGCTTTTCAACCGTTCGCTGCCAGCACCCGCACGCCCGACTAGCATCACCACCCTGGACGGTTCCGACCTAGAATATGTGGACATCTATAAGTACCTAGGTGTCTGGCTAGACTGCAAACTCTCCTTCCAGACTCATATCAAACATCTCCAATCCAAAATCAAATCTAGAGTCGGCTTTCTATTCCGCAACAAAGCCTCCTTCACTCACGCCGCCAAACTTACCCTAGTAAAACTGACTATCCTACCGATCCTCGACTTCGGCGATGTCATCTACAAAATAGCTTCCAATACTCTACTCAGCAAACTGGATGCAGTTTATCACAGTGCCATCCGTTTTGTTACTAAAGCACCTTATACGACCCACCACTGCGACCTGTATGCCCTAGTCGGCTGGCCCTCGCTACATGTTCGTCGTCAGACCCACTGGCTCCAGGTCATCTACAAGGCTATGCTAGGTAAAGTGCCGCCTTATCGCCTCACTGGTCACGATGGCTACACCCACCTGTAGCACGTGCTCCAGCAGGTGTATCTCACTGATCATCCCTAAAGCCAAAACCTCATTTGCACGCCTTTCCTTCCAGTTCTCTGCTGCCTGCGACTGGAACGAATTGCAAAAATCTCTGAAGTTGGAGACTTTTATCTCCCTCAATAACTTTAAAAATCTGCTATCCGAGCAGCTAACCGATCGCTGCAGCTGTACATAGTCCATCTGTAAACTACCCACCCAATTTACCTACCTCACACCCCATACTGCTTTTATTTATTTACTTTTCTGCTCTTTTGCACAACAGTATCTCTTCTTGCACATGATCATCTGATGATTTATCACTCCAGTGTTAATTAATCTGCTAAATTGTAATTATTCGTTCTCATTTACAATTGCGACCTGGCCAAGATAAAGCAAAGCAGTTCGACACATACAACAACACATAGTTACACATGGAGTAGAACAAACATACAGTCAATAATACAGTGAAAAATGAGTCTATATACAATGTGAGCAAGTGAGGTGAGATAAGGGAGGTGAAGGCAAATAAAATATATTAATAAATAAAAATATAAAAAAGGCCATGGTGGCGAAGTAAATACAATATAGCAAGTAAAAAAACACTGGAATGGTTGGTTTGCAGTGGAAGAAGGTGCAAAGTAGAGATAGAAATAATGGGGTGCAAAGGAGCAAAATGAATAAATACAGTAGGTAAAGAGGTAGTTGTTTGGGCTAAATTATAGATGGGCTATGTACAGGTGCAGTAATCTATGAGCTGCTCTGACAGCTGGTGCTTAAAGCTAGTGAGGGAGATAAGTGTTTCCAGTTTCAGAGATTTTTGTAGTTCGTTCCAGTCATTGGCAGCAGAGAACTGGAAGGAGAGGCGGCCAAAGGAAGAATTGGTTTTGGGGGTGACCAGAGAGATATACCTGCTGGAGCGTGTGCTACGGGTGGGCGTTGCTATGTTGACCAGCGAGCTGAGATAAGGGGGGACTTTACCTAGCAGGGTCTTGTAGATGACCTGGAGCCAGTGGGTTTGGCGACGAGTGTGAAGCGAGGGCCAGCCAACGAGAGCGTACAGGTCGCAGTGGTGGGTAGTATATGGGGCTTTGGTGACAAAACGGATGGCACTGTGATAGACTGCATCCAATTTATTGAGTAGGGTTTTGGAGGCTATTTTGTAAATGACATCACCGAAGTCGAGGATTGGTAGGACGGTCAGTTTTACAAGGGTATGTTTGGCAGCATGAGTGAAGGATGCTTTGTTGCGGAATAGGAAGCCGATTCTAGATTTAACTTTGGATTGGAGATGCTTGATGTGAGTCTGGAAGGAGAGTTTACAGTCTAACCAGACACCTAGGTATTTGTAGTTGTCCACATATTCTAAGTCAGAGCCGTCCAGAGTAGTGATGTTGGACAGGCGGGCAGGTGCAGGCAGCGATCGGTTGAAGACCATGCATTTAGTTTTACTTGTATTTAAGAGCAATTGGAGGCCACGGAAGGAGAGTTGTATGGCATTGAAGCTCGCCTGGAGGGTTGTTAACACAGTGTCAAAAGAAGGGCCAGAAGTATACAGAATAGTGTTGTCTGCGTAGAGGTGGATCAGAGACTCACCAGCAGCAAGAGCGACATCATTGATGTATACAGAGAAGAGAGTCGGTCCAAGAATTGAACCCTGTGGCACCCCCATAGAGACTGCCAGAGGTCCGGACAACAGACCCTCCGATTTGACACACTGAACTCGATCAGAGAAGTAGTTGGTGAACCAGGCGAGGCAATCATTAGAGAAACCAAGGCTGTCGAATCTGCCGATGAGGATGTGGTGATTGACAGAGTCAAAAGCCTTGGCCAGGTCAATGAATATGGCTGCACAGTACTGTTTCCTATCGATAGCGGTTAAGATATCGTTTATGACCTTGAGCGTGGCTGAGGTGCACCCATGACCAGCTCTGAAACCAGATTGCATAGCAGAAAAGGTACGGTGGGATTCGAGATGGTCGGTAATCTGTTTGTTGACTTGGCTTTCAAAGACCTTAGAAAGGCAGGGTAGGATAGATATAGGTCTGTAGCTGTTTGGGTCAAGAGTGTCCCCCCCCCTTTGAAGAGGGGGATAACCGCAGCTGCTTTCCAATCTTTGGGAATCTCAGACGACACGAAAGAGAGGTTGAAAAGGCTGGTAATAGGGGTGGCAACAATTTCAGCAGATAGTTTTAGAAAGAAAGGGTCCAGATTATCTAGCTGATTTGTAAGGGTTGATTTGTTGGGGTTTGGTGGGGATTTGTAAGGGTCCAGATTTTGCAGCTCTTTCAGAACATCAGCTGACTGTATTTGGAAGAAAGAGAAATGGGGAAGGCGTGGGCGAGTAGCAGAGGGGAGGCCAGTGCTGTTGACCGGGGTAGCGGTAGCCAGGTGGAAAGCATGGCCAGCCGTAGAAAAATGCTTGTTGAAATTCTCAATTATAGTGGATTTGTCGGTGGTGACAGTGTTTCCTATCTTCAGTGCAGTTGGAAGCTGGGTGGAGGTGTTCTTATTCTCCATGGACTTTACAGTGTCCCAGAACTTTTTTGAGTTTGTGTTGCAGGAAGCAAATTTCTGCTTGAAAAAGCTAGCCTTGGCTTTTCTAACTGCCTGTGTATACTGGTTTCTATCTTCCCTGAAAAGTTGCATATCACGGGGGCTGTTCGATGCTAATGCAGAACGCCATAGGATGTTTTTCTGTTGGTTAAGGGCAGTCAGGTCAGGAGAGAACCAAGGGCTATATCTGTTCCTGGTTCTAAATTTCTTGAATGGGGCATGCTTATTCAAGATGGTGAGGAAGGCATTTTAAAAAAATATCCAGGCATCCTCTACTGACGGGATGAGATCAATATCCTTCCAGGATACCTCGGCCAGGTCGATTAGAAAGGCCTGCTCGCTGAAGTGTTTCAGGGAGCGTTTGACAGTGATGAGTGGAGGTCGTTTGATCGCTGACCCATTACGGATACAGGCAATGAGGCAGTGATCGCTGAGATCTTGGTTGAAAACAGCAGAGGTGTATTTGGAGGGCAAGTTGGTTAGGATGATGTCTATGAGGGTACCCGTGTTTACGGAATTAGGGTGATACCTGGTAGGTTCATTGATAATTTGTGTGAGATTGAGGGCATCAAGCTTAGATTGTAGGATGGCTGGGGTGTTAAGCATGTTCCAATTTAGGTCGCCTAGCAGCACAAGCTCTGAAGATAGATGGGGGGCAATCAGTTCACATATGGTGTCCAGAGCACAGCTGGTGGCAGAGGGTGGTCTATAGCAGGCGGCAACAGTGAGAGACTTGTTTTTAGAGAGGTGGATTTTTAAAAGTAGAAGTTCAAATTGTTTGGGAACAGACCTGGATAGTAAAACGGAACTCTGCAGGCAATCCTTGCAGTAGATTGCAACACCGCCCCCTTTGGCCTTTCTATCTTGTCTGAAAATCTTGTAGTTAGGGATGAAAATGTCAGAATTTTTGGTGGTCTTCCTAAGCCAGGATTCAGACACGGCTAAAACATATGGGTTGGCAGAGTGTGCTAAAGCAGTGAACAAAACAAACTTAGGGAGGAGGCTTCTAATGTTAACATGCATGAAACCAAGGCTATTACGGTTACAGAAGTCATCAAAAGAGAGCGCCTGGGGAATAGGAGTGGAGCTAGGTACTGCAGGGCCTGGATTCACCTCTACATCACCAGAGGAACAGAGGAGGAGTAGGATAAGGGTACAGCTAAAAGCTATGAGAATTGGTCGTCTAGAACGTCTAGAACAGAGAGTAAAAGGAAGTTTCTGGGGGCGATAAAATAGCTTCAAGGAATAATGTACAGACAAAGGTATGGTAGGATGTGAATACAGTGGAGGTAAACCTAGGTAATGAGTGATGATGAGAGAGATATTGTCTCTAGAAACATCATTGAAACCAGGTGATGTCATCGCATATGTGGGTGGTGGAACTGAAAGGTTGGATATATAGTGAGCAGGGCTAGAGGCTCTACAGTGAAATAAGCCAATAAACACTAACCAGAACAGCAATGGACAAGGCATATTTACATTAAGGAGAGGCATGCTTAATCGAGTGATCATAAGGGTCCAGTGAGTAGAGGTTGGTTGGGGTCACGGCGATCCAGACAGCTGGCCGGGTAGCTTGCTATCGGCAGCAAGATAACATAGGATGGAGGTCTGGGTTTTTTTTTTTTTTGTTGTTTTTTTGCCTACCTCATGCCTTTTGCACACATTGTATATAGATTCTCTTTTTTCTACCATGTTATTGACTTGTTTATTGTTTACTCCATGTGTAACTCTGTGTTGTTGTCTGTTCACACTGCTATGCTTTATCTTGGCCAGGTCGCAGTTGCAAATGAGAACTTGTTCTCAACTAGCCTACTTGGTTAAATAAAGGTGAAATAAAAATAAATAAAAAATAAAAAGATCCACTGATGACGCAATCTCTATTGCACTCCACACTGCTCTTGCCCACTTGGACAAAAGGAACACCGACGTGAGAATACTGTTCATTGACTACAGCTCAGCATTCAACACCATTGTGCCTTCCAAACTCATCACTAAGCTAAGGACCCTGGGACTAAACACCTCCCTCTGCAACTGGATCCTGAAATTCCTGACGGGACGCACACAGGTGGTGAGGGTAGGGAACAACACATTTGTCACGCTGATCCTCAACACGGGGCCCCTCAGGGGTGCGTGCTTAGTCCCTTCTTGTTCTTCCTGTTCACCGATGACTACGTTGCCGTGCACGACTCCAACGCTATCATTAGGTTTGACGATATCACGATGGTGGTAGGCCTGATCATAGATGACAATGAGACAGCCTGTAGGAGGAGGTCAGAGACCTGGCAGTGTGGTTCCAGGACAACAACCTCATCCTCAATGTCAGCTAAACAAAGGAGCTGATCGTGGACTACAGAAAACAGAGGGCCGAGCATGCCTCCATTCACTTCAACAGGGCTGTAGTGGAGCGGGTTTAGAGCTTCAAGTTCCTCGGTGTCCACAACACTAATGATCTATCATGGACCAAAAACACCAACACAGTCATGAAGAGGACAGTCATGAAGAGGGCACGACAATGCCTCTTCCCCCCTTCACCATTGAGAGCATCTTGACTGGCTGCATCACCGCTTGGCATGGTAATTACTTGGCATCCGACTGCAAGGCGCTTACAGAGGGTAGTGCCTACGTCCCAGTACATCACTGGGGCCGAGATCCCTGCCATCCAGTACCTCTATACCAGGCGATTTCAGATGAAAGCCCCAAAAATTGTCAAAGACTCCAGCCACCCAAGTCATATAATGTTTTCACTGCTACTGCACAGCAAGTGGTACCGATGCACCAAGTCTGGAACCAACAGGACCCTGAACAGCTTCTACCCCCAAACCATACGACTGATTAATAGTTAGTTAAATAGTTTTAACCAAATAGCTACCCAGACAATCTGCCTTAACCCCTTTTTGCGCTATCTTTTTTGACTCGTCACATACACTGCTGATACTGTTTACTCTCTGTGTCACACCCTGATCTGTTTCACCTGTCTTGTGCTTGTCTCCACCCCCCACCTGGTGTCTCTCGTTTTTATCCCTTTTACCCCTGTATATTTATACCTGCATTTTCTGTTTGTCTGTTGCCAGTTCGTCTTGTCCCGTCAATTTGTGCCAGAGTCTTTCTCCGTGTTTTTACCTCTTCCTGGATTTTGTTCTAGACTCCCCGGTTACTACCGGTTTTGCCTGTCCTGACCCTGAGCCTGCCTGCCGTCTACGTCTGCCAACTATTTCCAGGATTACGAACCCCTGCCTGTCCTCAACCTTCTTTTTGCCTACCCCTGTATATTCATTTAATCTCTGAGACTTGAACCATCTGCCTCACGTCACTGCATCTGGGTCTCATCCTGAGCCATGGTACTTTGTGGAGATTGGAGAACCTTCCAGAAGGACAACCATCTCTGCAGCACTCCACCAATCAGGCCTTTATGGTAGAATGGCCAGACGGAAGCCACTCCTGAGTAAAATGCATGTGACAGCCGGCTTGGAGTTTGCCAAAAGGCACTTAAAGACTCTCCGACCATGAGAAAGAAGATTATCTGGTCTGATGAAACCAAGATTGAACTCTTTGTACTGAATGCCAAAAGTCACGCCTGGTAGAAACCTGGCACCATCCCTATGGTCAAGCATGGTTGTGGCAGCAACAGGACAACGACCCTAAGCACACAGCCAAGACAATGCAGGAGTGGCTTCGGGACAAGGTTCTGAATGTCCTTGAGTGGTCCAGCCAGAGCATGGACTTGAACCCGATCTAACATCTCTGAATAGACCTGAACATAGCTGTGCAACAACGCTCCCCTTCCAACCTGACAGCGCTTGAGAGGATCTGCAGAGAAGAACGGGAGAAACTCCCCAAATACAGTGTGTCAAGCTTGTAGTGTCATACCCAAGATTAGTCAAGGCTGTAATCGCTGCCAAATGGGCTTCAACAAAGTACTGAGTAAAGGGTCTGAATACTTATGTAAATGTGATATTGCAGTTTGTTTGGAATAAATTCGCTAAATTTCTAAAAATGTGTTTTTGCTTTGTCATTATGGGTTATTGTGTGTAGATTGATGAGGAAAAAAAAGCAATTTAATCAATTTTAAAATAAGGCTGTAACCTAAGAAAATGTCGAAAATGTCAGGAGGTCTGAATTGTTTCCGAAGGTACTGTACATCTACCTCAAATACTTCCTACCCCTGCACAGCCAAGTTATCGTCACTCATTGTCTATCTATTATACAGAACTAAAATATAAACGCAACATGTGAAGTGTTGGTCCCATGTTTCATGAGCTGAAATAAAAGATCCCAGAAATGTTCCATATGTACAAAAACATTATTTCTTCCAAATTGTGTGCACACATTTGTTTACATCCCCGTTAGTGAGCATTTCTCCTTTGCCAAGATATTCCATCCACTTGACAGGTGTGGCATATCAAGAAACTGATTAAACAGCATGACCATTACACAGTTGTACATTGTGCTGGGGACAATTTGTCACACAACATAATGCCACAGATGTCTCAAGTTTTGAGCGTGTAATTGGCAAGATGACTGCAGGAATGTCTACCAGAGCTGTTGCCAGGTAATTGAATGTTAATTTCTCTACCATAAGCCACCTCCAATGTTGTTTTAGAGAATTCGGCAGTACGTACAACCGGTCTCACAACCGCAGACCATGTGTAACCACGCCAGCACATGACCTCCACATCCGGCTTCTTCACCTGTGGGATTGTCTGAGACGAGCCACCCAGACAGCTGATGAAACTGTGGGTTTGCACAACCTGTCAGAAACTGTCTCAGGGAAGCTCATCTGCATGCTCGTTGTCCTAATCAGGGTAGTTTGGCATCGTACACGACTTCCGTGGTTAAATGCTTACCTTCGATGGCCACTTGCACGCTGGAGAAGTGTGCTCTTCACACTTAAATCCCAGTTTCAACTGTAACGGGCTGATGTCAACTTGTAAACAGAGTGCCCAATGGTGGCTGTGGGGTTATGGTATGGGCAAGCATAGGCTACGGACAACTAACACAATTGCATCTGCCGCCATCACCTCATGTTCCAGCATGATAATACCCCATATCGCAAGAATCTGTACACAATTGTTGGAAGCTGAAAGTTCTTCCATGGCCTGGATACTCACATGACATGTCACCCATTAAGCATGTTTGGAATGTTCTGGATCAACGTGTACGACAGTGTGTTCCAGTTCCCGCCAATATCCAGCAACTTCGCACAGCCATTGAGGAGGAGTGGGACAACATTCCACAGGCTACTATCAACAGCCTGATCAACTCTATGTGAAGGAGATGTGTCGCGCTGCATGAGGCAAATGATGGTCACACCAAATACTGACTGGTTTTCTTATCCATGCTCCTACTTTATTTTTAAAATGATCTGTGACCAACCGATGCATATCTGTATTCGCAAGAATGTAAAATCCATAGATTAGGGCCTAATGAATTTATTTAAATTGATTGACTACCTTATATGAAATGTAACTTAGTTAAAGCTTTGAAATTGTTGCATGTTGCGTTCATATTTTTGTTCAATATGAATTTGATCACCTATGCAAGTCAGTTAATTAACTTCTTCTTAATAGGGGGCGCCATTTCCACTTTGGGAAAAAATAGTGCCCAAATTAAACGGCCTCGTACTCTGTTCTAGATCATATGATATGCATATTCTTATTACTATTGGATAGAAAACACTCTGAAGTTTCTAAAACTGTTTGAATGATATCTGTGAGTAAAACAGAACTCATTTGGCAGGCAAACTTCCAAACAGGAAGTGAAAATTCTGAAATGGGTCTCTGTGAAGGGCTGCTCCTATTCAATTGCCTTGTATTTATGGATATGTATGCACTTCATACGCCTTCCACTAGATGTCAACAGGCAGTAGAATGTTGAATGAGGCGTCTAGCCTGATATGGGACCGAATGAGAGCTTTTGGAGTGACAGGTCAGCCATATTGGCAGTATTTTGCTGCGCACCTGGGAGCACCATATCATTTTCTGCAATGCGTTAGGTAGACACGAAGAAATGCTCCGTCTGGGACGTTATTGGATACATATGAGAACAACATCCTAAAGATGGATTTTCATGGTAGTTTGACCAGTTTATTCGACTTTTATTATGACTTTTGGAATTTTTCGTTCCATGCGCCAAACATTCATGGACACGCGAGCACCATTATGCTAGCCAAAGTTGCTAATTCGACAGAAGAAATGGACATTCAAAAACAAAACAACGATTTATTGTGGAACTAGGACTCCTGGCACTGCATTCTGATGAAAGTTCATCAAAGGTAAGAGAATATTTATGATGTTATTTCGTATTTTTGTTGAATATGTTTACTCCAACATGGCGGAGAATGACTGAGCGCTGTCTCAGATTATTGTATGTTGTGCTTTTTACTAAAGTTATTTTTTTAAATCTAACACAGCGGTTGCATTAACCTGTTTGGCGTGCAAGCCCGACGTCGGTACATTTATGACAACAGCCACTTCAAGCTCAGGGCTTTTTTAAACTTTCAGTCCAAGTCCAATACAGCATATGAAAGGTACACATCTCGTGAATCCAGCCAACATGTCCGATTTTTAAAATGTTTCACAGGGAAGACAAAATATGTAAATCTGTTAGCTAACCACGTTAGCAAAAGACTCCACTTTTATTACTCCATCAGTTTTTGACTCCATCAGTAGCTATCACAAATTCGGCCAAATAAAGATATAAATAACCACTAACCAAGAAACAACCTCATCAGATGACAGTCTGATAACCTCTTGAGAGTATAAGGGGTGCTGTTTCGACTTAGCGTAAATTGGTCTCCAAATTAAACTGCCTAGTACTCAATTCTTGCTCGTACAATATGCATATTATTATTATTATTGGATAGAAAACACTCTCTAGTTTATATAACCGTTGGAATTATGTCTCTGAGTGAAACAGAACTCATTCTACAGGACTTTTCCTGACAGGGAGTGAGATTTCTGAAATCTTGGCCCCTGTTCCCAGGTCAGTTTTAATGTCCCTGTGAATGCTATGGGGATACAAACACTGCCTACGCCTTCCTCTAGATGTCAGTAAGTGGTGACAATTTGAATAGAGTCGATTGCGCAATCTGGGCCTGTATAAAAGACCAAAGGGCGGAAGTACATTTCTTTTCCTCCCTGCGCCTGACGCACGACGGACGACGGACTGGCCTCCTTCCAAGCTGTGGTTTAGCAAGTATTATATCTCCGGTCATGTTTTTACTCGTTATAGGTGTTAAAAACATCATAAGGTAGTTAATTTAAACCGTTTTATAGCAATTTATATCCGTTTAGTGCGATTTTCTGGCTTTTCTTTGTGACGCACTCCAAAGAGCTGGGCACTTTTCCAGTTCATGCCAAACGTTAGTGGCCATTTCGACAGGACAAGGGGACATCTTTCGACCAAAAGACGAATAGACCGGAGAAAGGATACATTGCCCAAGATTCTGATGGTAGTTCAGCTAATAGTAAGAACTATTTATGATGATAAATCGTTGTTCTGTAGAAAAATGTTAAACGCATATTCCGCCATTTTCTTTGGGGTAGCTTCGCTTTGGCGCACCCTGTATTGCACAGTAAGGATAATTAAAAAAATGTAATTCAGCGATTGGATTAAGAACTAATTTGTCTTTCAATTGCTGTCCACCCTGTATTTTTTTGTCAAGTTTATGAATATTTATTCATTAGACTAGATCACTGTCCAATATGGCGCCCAACATTTTCAGACCAGTTTTGCTACTATTCTCATTGTATAACCACGTTTTTCTGTGGCTAAATATGCACATTTTCGAACAAACTCTATATGTATGTTGTAATATGATGTTACAGGAGTGTCATCGGAAGAATTCTGAGAAGGTTAGTGAAAAAATTAATACATTTTGGTGGTGATAATGCTATCGCTCTTTTTGCCTTGAATCAATGCTGGGGTAATGTTTGCACATGTGGTATGCTAATATAACGATTTATTGTGTTTTCGCTGTAAGACACTTAGAAAATCTAAAATATTGTCTGGATTCACAGGATCTGTGTCTTTCAATTACTGTACGCTGTGTATTTTTACGAAATGTAATTAGGTAATACACGTTGCTCTCTGTATTTATTCTATTCGAGTTGTGATGGTGGGTGCAATTGTAAACTATGATTTATACCTGAAATATGCACATTTTTCTAACAAAACCTATCCTATACAATAAATATGTTATCAGACTGTCATCTGATGAGGTTTTTTCTTGGTTAGTGGCTATCAATATCTTTATTTGGCGGAATTGGTGATAGCTACTGGTGGAGAGAAAAAATGGTGTCCAAAGAAAAATTGTGTCTTTTGCTAACGTGGTTAGCTAATAGATTTACATATTGTGTCTTCCCTGTAAAACATTTTACAAATCAGAAATGATTGCTGGATTCACAAGAAGTGGATCTTTCATCTGGTGTCTTGGACTTGTGATTGAATGATATTTAGATGCTAGTATTTACTTGTGACGCTATGCTAGCTATGCTATTCAGCTTTTTTACTGGTGGGGGAGGTGGGGGGTGCTCCGGGATCCGGGTTTCTGAAGCGGTAGAAGATAACATATTTATTGTATAGCATATGTTTTTTTCGAAAAATTTGCATATTTCAGGTATAAATCATAGTTTACATTGCAGCTACATTCAGAAATTGCACCGAAAGCAGCCATAATATTTACAGACACCAACGTCAAATACCTAATTACTCATCATAAAACATTTCTGAAAAATACATAGTGTACAGCAAATGAAAGACAGGCATCTTGTAATGCCAGACAATATTCCGATTTATTAAGTGTTTTACAGCGAAAACAAAATGTAGCATTATATTAGCTTAGCACAATAGCCAGAAACACTTGGGCGCCGGCGACTACGACAGAAATATGAAATAACATCATAAATTGGGTCTTACTTTTGCTGATCTTTCATCAGAATGTTGAACAAGGTGTCCTTTGTCCAGATGAGTCGTTGTTTGGATTCAGAATGGCAACTTTCTCTCTCCATTTAGCAAGCGCGCTAGCCGGGTTGCACGGATCTCTCCATGTAAACAAACGGAAGAGAACAGAACACGGCAAAACTCCCGAAAAAAATTCAATAATCTGATGAAACTATATTGAAAAAACATACTTTACGATGATATGGTGACATGTATCAAATAAAATCAAAGCCGGAAATAATAGTCGCCTATAACGTCAGCAAAACAAAAGGCAACCCCACTGTCCAAATTGCGTTCTTCAGAGTACCGGAAATGGGGTACACGTCATTCCAAGAGGGTTTATTCCATCCCAGATCGAGATAATCACCTCATTTCTTCTCTCACAGCCTTCTTGACACCCAGAGGAAGGTGTATGAAGTGTACGTAGACTCTTACGTTCATTGCCCATGTATAGGCATGAAGTTGAACAGAGCATCGATTTCTGACATTCCACTTCCTGGTCAGGAAATGTGCTGCAGAAGGAGTTCTGTTTCACTCAGAGAAATAATTCAAACGGTTTTAGAAACTAGAGAGTGTTTTCTATCCAATAGTAATAATAATATGCATATTGTACGAGCAAGAATTGAGTACGAGGCCGTTTGAAATGGGCACGATTTAACTGGCTACTCAATACTGCCCCTTGCAGCCATAAGAAGTTAAGAACCATTGTATCTTTAATTATATATCCAACATCTATTTTTCAGTAAAGTTTATGATGAGTTTTTCTGTTAGATTACGTGACTCTCCAAAATTTCTCCGGACAATTTGGAGCATTTTTGCGACATGTTCACAATGTAAAACCAGGATTTGTAGCTATAAATATGCACATTTTCGAACAAAACATAAATGTATTGTATAACATGATGTTATAAGACTGTCATCTGATGAAGTTGTTCAAAGGTTAGTGATTAATGTTATCTCTATTTGTGGGTTTTGTGAAAGCTATCTTTGCGGTGAAAAAATAGCGTTGTGTGTTGCGCTATTGTGGTGAGCTAACATAAATATATGTTGTGTTTTCGGTGTAAAACATTTTAAAATTCGGACATGTTGGCTGGATTCACAAGATGTTTATCTTTCATTTGCTGTATTGGACTTGTGATTTCATGAAATTATATTATATGATATTCCCTGTGGCGCTAGGCTAGGCTATGCTAGTCAGCGTTTCTGATGAGGAGGATCCCGGATCCGGGAGGGTGGGTCGGTAGAGGTTTTAAGAACCAATTCCTATTTACAATGGCGTCCTACCAAAAGGCAAAAGGCCTCCTGCAGGGACAGGGGCTAGGATTTTAAAAAATAAAAATAAAATACAGGACAAAACACACGTCACGACAAGAGAGACACGATAACTTTTATTATTACGTGTTTTACTGTTTCTTTCTCTCTGCATCGAGATGCAAAGATGAGTTTCACAGGGTTGATGTTTTTCTTGTTTATCTAATGTCTATCATCTTTCTCCCTCCCCTTCTTTCAACCCCTTCACCCTCTCCCCCTTTCTCACCCGTTACGTCTTTCTCTCCCCTCTCGCTCATTCTCCCCCTTCCCTCTCTCTCTCTCCTCCAGCCTCCCTCTCTCCTAACTTCTTTCAATCCCTCACATCCTCTCATCTCTCTTTCCCTCCTCTCCCTCTCTCTCTCATCCCTCATTCCCCCTCTCCCTCTCCCCCTCTCTCCACATTCCTCACTCTCCTCTTGTCTCTCTCCCTCCTCCCCCCTCCATTATCTTCCTCCTTTTTCCCTGCCTTTCCCTTTTCTTGTGTCTCTCTCTCTCTTCCTCTCCCTCCTCTCCCTCTCTCCTCTTTCCCACCTCTGTCTGTTGAACCTCTCTTCCCCTCTCTCCTTTCTCGCCCCCTCCCTCCTTCACCATCTCCCTCTCTCAATTTCCTCTCTCTTCTCTTCCCTCACTCTCTCCTTCTTTCTCACTCCCTCCTCCCCATCCTTTCTCTCTCCCTTATTTTTCCACTCTCTGCCCCTACCCCACTCTCCCCTTTTCTCTCTCTCCTCCCCCCTCCGTTTTCTTTCTCTCCTTCCCTCCTTTCCCTGCCTCCCCACAGACAGACAGACAGACAGACAGACAGACAGACAGACAGACAGACAGACAGACAGACAGACAGACACGCACGCAGGCAGACATACACAGACAATTTCACATTTCTATCTAAAAAACAGTCCAATATCTTCTTCAGAATCCATTTAAGAACTCAAAACGAGGCTCTTAGTTTCTTGAAGTGCAAGACCATTGTGTCCAATGAAGGTCAAAAATGCTTTTGGCTTGATTGACTTCAAATTTCATATGCCGGGTAACGACAGTCCCACGGTCACAAACATGTACAATTTGAGAAGATTAAACCTTTTTAACCATTCGAAACCGCAACTAAGAGAATTTCAATGCAGATATGCAGTATCAATATTTTTTACCTAAACAATGAGTTTGGCTTTACTGCTATTAGCCCATTTAAACACATTGAATAACATATTCATACATGGAAAAACAGATAATGAAAACATTTACAAAATACAGTGAGATACAAAAGTATTGGGACAGTGACCATTTTGTGGTGTTTTGCCTCTACTCCAGCACTTTGGATTTGAAACGATACAATGACTATGAGGTTAAAGTGCAGACCGTCAGCTTTAATTGTAGGGTATTGTCAACCATATCGGGTGAACCGTTTCGAAATTACAGAACTTTTTGTACATTTTGAACACATTTTAAGGGACCAAAAGAATTGGATCAAATTCACTTATATGTGTATTAAAGTAGTCAAAAGTTTAGTATTTGGTCCCATATTCCTAGCACGCAATAAATACATCAAGCTTGTGACCCTACAAACTTGTTGGATGCATTTGCTGTTTGTTTTGGTTATGTTGCAGATTATTTTGTGCCCAATAGAAATTAATGGTATAGTGGAAGTCGGAAATTTACATACACCTTAGCCAAATACAATTAAACTCTAGTCCACAGGTACACCTCCAATTGACTCAAATGATGTCAATTAGCCTATCAGAAGCTTCTAAAGCCATGACATCATTTTCTGGAATTTTCCAAGCTGTTTAAAGGCACAGTCAACTTAGTGCATGTAAACTTCTGACCCACTGGAATTGTGATACAGTGAATTATAAGTGAAATAATCTGTCTGCAAAAAATTACTTGTGTCATGCACAAAGTAGATGTCCTAACTGACTTGCCAAAACTATAGTTTGTTAACAAGAAATTTGTGGAGTGGTTGAAAAACAGGTTTTAATGACTCCAACCTAAGTGTATGTAAACTTCCCTCTTCAACTGTAAATAATGTATTGTGTCATTTTGTAGTCACTTTTATTGTATATAATAATACAATATGTTTCTAAACACTTCTACAGTCGTGGCCAAAAGTTTTGAGAATGACACAAATATTAATTTTCACAAAGTTTGCTGCTTCAGTGTCTCTAGATATTTTTGTCATATGTTACTATGGAATAATTAAGTATAATTACAAGCATTTCATAGGTGTCAAAGGCTCTTTTTGAAAATTACATGAAGTTGATGCAAAGAGTCAATATTTGCAGTGTTGACCCTTCTTTTTCAAGACCTCTACAATCCGCCCTGGCATGCTGTCAATTAAATTCAGGGCCCTATCCTGACCGATGGCAGCCCATTCTTGCATAATCAATGCTTTGTGTTTGTCAGAATTTGTGGATTTTTGTCTGTCCACCTGCCTCTTCAGGATTGACCACAAGTTCTCAATGGGATTAAGGTCTGGGTGAGTTTCCTGGCCATGGACCCAAAATATCGATGTTTTGTTACCCGAGCCACTTAGTTATCACTTTTGCCTTATGGAAAGGTGCTCCATCATGCTGGAAAAGAAATTGTTCGTCACCAAACTGTTCCTGGATGGTTGGGAGAAGTTGCTCTCAGAGGATGTCTTGGTACCATTCTTAATTCATCGCTGTGTTCTTAGGCAAAATTGTGAGTGAGCCCACTCCCTTGGCTGAGAAGCAACCCCACACATGAATGGTCTCAGGATGCTTTACTGTTGGCATGACACAGGACTGATGGTAGCGCTCACCTTGTCTTCTCCAGACAAGCTTTTTTCTGGATGCCCCAAACAATCGGAAAGGGGATTCATCAGAGAAAATGACTTCACCCCAGTCCTCAGCAGTCCAATCCCTGTACCTTTTGCAGAATATCAGTCTGTCCCTGATGTTTTTCCTGGAGAGAAGTGACTTCTTTGCTGCCCTTCTTGACACCAGGCCATCCTCCAAAAGTCTTCGCCTCACTGTGTGTGCAGATGCACTCACACCTGTCTGCTGCCATTCCTGAGCAAGCCCTGTACTGGTGTTGCCCCAATCCTGCAGCTGAATCAACTTTAGGAGATGGTCCTGGCACTTTTTGGACTTTCTTGGGCGCCCTGAAGCCTTCATCACAACAATTGACCTGCTCTACTTGAAGTTCATGATGGTCCGATGAACTTCTTTCAGCTAGGGGGCAGAATTTGTATGTTTGGAAAAATAACGTTCCCAAGGTAAACAGACTATTTCTCAGGTCCGATGCTAGAAAATGCATATAATTGACAGATTAGGATAGAAAACACACTAAAGTTTCCAAAACTGTCAAAATATTGTCTGTGAGTATAACAGCAATGATTTTGCAGGCGAAAACCTGAGGAAATCCAACCCGGAAGTGCCTTTTATTTTGAAAATCCCTCTTCCATTGCCTGCCCCTCCTCCATTTAAAGGGGTATCAACCAGATTCCTTTTCCAATGGCTTCCTCAGGCGGTGACCAGGCTTTAGACATAGTTTTAAGCTTTTATTTTGAAAAATGTGCAAGATTTTTCAAAACGCATCAGGTTTCCTTTGATTAGTTCCTGTGCGCGATAGATGTAGCTCGACATTTTCTTTCTCTGTAGTATTGAATAGGTTACCGTCCGGTTGAAATATTATCGATTATGTATGTTAAAAACAACCTGAGGATTGATTTAAAAAAACGTTTGACATGTTTCTACCAACATTACGGATACTTTTGGGAATTTTCGTCTGCCTTTCAGGACCGGAACGAGCCTGTGGTTTTCTGAAAATAACGCGCAAACCAAATGGCGGTTTTTGGTTATAAAACTAATCTTTATCGAAGAAACTGGGAGTCTCGTGAGTGCAAACATCCGAAGATTATCAAAGGTAAGCGATTCATTTTATTGCTTTTCTGACTTTCGTGACCAAGCTAATTTGAGGCTAGCTGTTCTTACTGTTTTGTCTAGTGATTGATAAACTCACAAACACTTGGATTGCTTTTGCTGTAAAGCATATTTTCAAAATCTGACACGATAGGTGGATTAACAACAAGCTAAGCTGTGTTTTGGTATATTTCACTTGTGATTTCATGATTATAAATATTTGTAGTATTTTTATTTTATTTTGCGCTCTGCAATTCAGCGGTTGTTTAACCTGTTTGGGCTGCAGGGGCAGTATTGAGTAGCCGGATAATTCTACTCAATTCTTGCTCATACAATCTGCATATTATTATTACTATTGGATAGAAAACACTCTCTAGTTTCTAAAACTGTTTGAATTATATATGTGAGTAAAACAGAACTCATTTTGCAGCAAACTTCCTAACAGGAAGTGGAAAATCTGAAATCGATGCTCTGTTCTACGGCCTGCCTATTAATGTCCTTGATATTTATTAGTATAGATGCACTTCATACGTCTTCCACTAGATGTCGACAGGCAGTGAGAGAAGAAATGGAGTGTGTAACTTGATCTGGGGTCGAATAAAAGCTCTCGGCATGACGTGTCACCAGTTTCCTGTTTTCTGGAGAGCGTGTGAAGGGACCTGGATTTGCCTTCTGATAAGCTGTCGTTATGGACGACTAATATCTCCGGCTTTGATTTTATTTGATACATGTGACAATATCATCGTAAAGTTTGTTTTTTCAATATAGTTTTATCAGATTATTGAAATTTATTCGGGACGTTAGGCGTGTTGCGTTGTGTGCCTTTGTTCAGGAAGGAGAGGTTAGTGTCACTTTCCTAGCTTTCCGTGCTAATTGACTGGAGAAGAGGACATTCTAAATCCAAACAACGATTGTTCCCGACAAAGGACCCCTTGTACAACATTCTGATGAAAGATCATCAAAAGTAGGACCCATTTTATGATGCTATTTCATATATCTGTCGAACATGTGAAATAGTCATTTGCGCCCATATTTTGGGTACTCTCTCGCTATGCCTAAGCTGGATGTCGTAATGAAGTTATTTTTAGAATTCTAACACGGCGATTGCATTCTTGCCACTAGGGGGGTGCCATTTCGACATAGTACAAATTCGTTTCCAAATTAAACTGCCTCGTACTCAATTCTTGCTCGTACAATATGCATATTATTATTACTATTGGATAGAAAACACTCTCTAGTTTCTAAAACCGTTTGAATTATTTCTCTGAGTGAAACAGAACTCATTCTGCAGCACTTTTCCTGTCAGGGAGTGAGATTTCAGAAATCGAGGTCTCTGTTCTGAGATCAGTTTATAAGTCCCCATGCAAGCTATGAGGGTACATGCACTGCATACGCCTTCCTCTGGAAGTCAGTAAGCGGTGAGCATTTGAATGGAGTCGATTGCGCAATCTGGGACCTTATATAGGACCGTGGGACGGAAGGACCGTCCTTTTCAACAGTGCGCTTGACGCATGAAGACATCAGAATGGCGTCCTGCAAACGCTTTCGTTTTAGTAGTTCTATATCTCCGGTCATGTTTTTATTCGTTATAGGTGTTAACCTCTACCGAGCACCTACCCCGGGTCCGGGAGCACCCCCCACCCCCCCCCACACTGATTAGCATCGCTAGCATAGCGTCACAATTAAATAGTAGCATCTAAATATCATTAAATCACAAGTCCAAGACACCTAATGAAAGATACAGATCCTGTGAATAAAGCCACCATTTCAGATTTTTATAATGTTTTACAGGGAAGACACAATATGTAAATCCATTAGCTAAACACGTTAGCAAAAGACAATTTTTTTTTACTCCAACAGTTTTTTCCTGCGTCAGTAGCTATCACTAATTTGACTAAATAAAAATATATATAGCCACTAACCAAGAAACAACTTCATAAGATGACAGTCTGATAACATATTTATGGTATAGCATAGTTTTTTTTTGAAAAATGTGCATTTTTCAGGTATAAATCACAGGTATTCTACATTGCAGCTGCAATCTGAAATAGTGCCGACGCAGCCAGAACAATTACAGAGACCAACGTCATATAACTAATTGCTTGTCTTAAAACATTTCAGAAAAAATACACAGCGTACAGATATTGAAAGCCCAACATCTGGTGAATCCAAACAATATTTCTGATTTATTAAATGTTTTATATCGAAAACCAAATGTAGCGCTAAATTAGCATAGCCACGCCAGCCAGAACCAGCTGGGCGCCCCCGACCAGTTCACATGCACGACAGATATATGAAATAACATCGTAAATTGGGTCTTACTATTGCTGATCTTTCATCAGAATGTTGATCAAGGTGTCCTTAGTCCTGATGAGTCGTTCAATCCATTCATAATGGCAACTTTCCCTCTTCATTTAGCATAGGTACTGGTCGACTGGCACGGTTCTGTCCAAAGTAAAAAAACTCACAGAACGGAACACGGCAAAACTCCCGAAAAAATTCAAATAATCTGATTAAACTATATTGAAAAAACATACATTAAGATGATATGGTCACATGTATCAAACAAACTTCGAGACGGAGATAGTTTTCATCCGTAACGGCAGCAAAACTGTAGACAATCGCACCTCCAAATCGCGCGATTCAGAGAACCGGAAGTTGTCGGTCACGCCAAAGAAATAGGTCTTATTTCACGTCAGTACAAGATAAACAAAAAATTTCTCCTCTGACGTCCTCTTGACACCCAGAGGAAGACGAATGAAGTGTGTTTCGGGTCATAGGTGGCGTGACCATATATAGGCAGAGCGTTGAAGCGAGCATACACATCTTGCATTCTTCTTCTTGGTCAGGGAAAGTGCTGTCAAATGACTTCTGTTTCACTCAGAGACAAAATTGAAACGGTTTTAGAAACTATAGATTGTTTTCTATCCAATGGTATTAATTATATGCATATAGTAAGAGCAATAATTGAATAAGAGGCAGTTTAATCTGTAGAGGAAATTATGCTAATGCGAAAACAGCACCCCCTGTATTCTCAAGAAGTTAATTAACTTCTTGCCGCATGGATCCCTTTAGCGGGATCATTTAACTTCTTCTGGCTGCAAGCCCGAAGCAGGGCACAATATGACAACAGCCACTTCAAGTGCAGGGCGCGAAATTCAAAATATATTTTTTTGAAATATTTAACTTTCACGCATTAAAGGCTGATTTAGGTGCAATCTTGCTGGCAGCAATATCCTTGCCTGTGAAGCCCTTTTCGTGCAAAGCAATGATGACGGCACGTGTTTCCTTGCAGGTAACCATGTTTGACAGAGGAAGAACAATGATTCCAAGCACCACCCTACTTTTGAAGCTTCCAGTCTGTTATTCGAACTCAATCAGCATGACAGAGTGATCTCCAGCCTTGTCCTCGTCAACACTCACACCTGTGTTAACGAGAGAATCACTGACATGATGTCAGCTGGTCCTTTTGTGGCAGGACTGAAATGCAGTGGAAATGTTTTTGGGGGATTCAGTTCATTTGCATGGCAAAGAGGGACTTTGCAATTCATTTGAACACTCTTCATAACATTCTGGGATATATGTAAATTGCCATCATACAAACTGAGGCAGGAGACTTTGTGAAAATTTATATTTGTGTCATTCTCAAAACTTTTGGCCACGACTGTACATTCATTCATGTGGAATCGACCATGATTACAGATAGTCCTAAGTTTAACGTGAATAATAACGAGTGAGAAAGTTACAGACGCACAAATATCATACCCCCAAAACATGCTAACCTTTCACCATTAAAATAACAGGGGAGGTCAGCATTTTTGTGAGGTATGACATTGATGCCTCTGTAACAGGTACTTGTTCGTGAGAGTATCACCTTCGATGGTGGGGTGCATCTTAAACAGTTCGGACGCTACACACAGAAGTTGGTAGATTGGCAGTACTGACTTCAAAAGAGTCCTGTGACATTTGCACATTAACTCTAGGTCAGGCATCAAGTGAGGCCTACCTTTCTGCCATGTAGTGGAGGGAAGGGGAAATGTATTAATTGTTAATTGAATTAAAGTTAGGGTTAGGGTTGTGTCTATGGTTGAGACCCTAACCCTAACTCCAGCTTGATATCAACTCCCGGCTCAACCCTAACCCTAACCCTCGCTTCATCTTCACATATAACCTCAACCCTAACCCTCGCTTCATCTTCACATTTTACCTCAACCCTAACCCTCACTTCATCTTCACATTTTACCTCAACCCTAACCCTCACTTCATCTTCACATTTTACCTCAACCCTAACCCTCGCTTCATCTTCACATATAACCTCAAGCCTAACCCTCGCTTCATCTTCACATATAACCTCAACCCTAACCCTCGCTTCATCTTCACATTTTACCTCAACCCTAACCCTCACTTCATCTTCACATTTTACCTCAACCCTAACACTCACTTCATCTTCACATTTTGGCTCAACCCTATCTCTCACTTCATCTTCACATTTTGGCTCAACCCTATCTCTCACTTCATCTTCACATTTTGGCTCAACCCTATCTCTCACTTCATCTTCACATTTTGGCTCAACCCTAACCCTTGCTTCATCTTCACATTTTACCTCAACCCCAACCCTCACTTCATCTTCACATATAACCTCAATCCTAACCCTCACTTCATCTTCACATATAACCTCAACCCCAACCCTCACTTCATCTTCACATATAACCTCAATCCTAACCCTTGCTTCATCTTCACATTTTACCTCAACCCCAACCCTCACTTCATCTTCACATATAACCTCAATCCTAACCCTTGCTTCATCTTCACATTTTGGCTCAACCCTAACCCTTGCTTCATCTTCACATATAACCTCAGTCCTAACCCCTCGTTTCATCTTCACATATAACCTCAACCCTAACCCTTGCTTCATCTTCACATTTTGGCTCAACCCTAACCCTTGCTTCATCTTCACATTTTGGCTCAACCCTAACCCTAGCCATAAACAATGTTCTCTCAATTTCTTTTATTTCACAGAGCAAATTTAAGGTCTGCTGAGTGCAAACTTGAATGTTGAGAAAATTCTGTGCAATTTCCGGAGGGCACGTTGACTGTAAACACTGAGACTGTATCTGCTTTAAGTTAGTTCTAACAGTGGTCAAGTAGGCTACTGTGGCTATTTGATCATAACGTAGGCCTACCAGAATGGTCTACCATCAAAACAATGGAGAGAATGCATCCCATCACATTTTAACATTGAAATAGCTGTTCTATCATTCAGCCTACAAAAGCAGCCAATGTGTGGGTTTCAATGTAGGCCTACAATTATTAGCCTTTTTTTAAAGACATGCAGGGCTTCACCTGTTTATCCACTTGTACAATTGTTTATCCACCCTGTAACTCTCATCTTTTCTCATTGACGGCAGTGTATTGAGAAAAATGTCAACCCTGTGACACTCCTCTTTTCCCTTTGACAGCAATGTATTGAGCTACTGACATTTGATGATGGGCTGATGATGGGCTGATGGGTTGATGAGGGGCTAATGATGGACTGTTGATGGGTTCATGATAGGCTGATGATGGGCTGATGATGGGCTGATGATGGGCTGATGATGGGCTGAAGATAGGCTGATGGGTTGATGAGGGGCTAATGATGGACTGTTGATGGGTTCATGATAGGCTGATGATAGGCTGATGATGGGCTGATGATGGGCTGATGATGGGCTGATGATAGGCTGATGGGTTGATGAGGGGCTAATGATGGACTGTTGATGGGTTCAAGATAGGCTGATGATGGGCTGATGATGGGCTGATGATGGGCTGATGATGGGCTGATGATAGGCTGATGGGTTGATGAGGGGCTAATGATGGACTGTTGATGGGTTCATGATAGGCTGATGATGGGCTGATGATGGGCTGATGGGTTGATGAGGGGCTAATGATGGACTGTTGATGGGTTCATGATAGGCTGATGATGGGCTGATGATGGGCTGATGATGGGCTGATGATGGGCTGATGATGGGCTAATGGGTTGATGAGGGGCTAATGATGGACTGTTGATGGGTTCATGATAGGCTGAAGATGGGCTGATGATGGGCTGATGATGGGTTGACGAGGGGCTAATGATGGACTGTTGATGGGTTCATGATAGGCTGATGATGGGCTGATGGGTTGATGATGGGCTGATGATAGGCTGATGATGGGCTGATGATGGGCTGATGATGGGCTGATGATGGGCTGATGATGGGCTGATGGGTTGATGATGGGCTAATGATGGACTGTTGATGGGTTCATGATAGGCTGATGATGGGCTGATGATAGGCTGATGATGGGCTGATGATGAGCTGATGATGGGCTGATGATGGGCTGATGGGTTGATGAGGGGCTAATGATGGACTGTTGATGGGTTCATGATAGGCTGAAGATGGGCTGATGATGGGCTGATGAGGGACTGTACAAATTGTTCTATAAGCCAATCCAAATGACATTACATCAACATTTCTATGAGTTGATTTAATTTTAACCCTGATTTTAAACCAAAATTATTTGAGTTTATTAACTCAATCAATTATGAATCAATAGACTTTTGAATGTTGTTCTGATGTCTTCGCCCTGTGGTCCATCTGCAAAATAGAGTCGTCTAGGTCACCACGGACAGGCTTGGGGGATTAATGCTGGGTCACGACCACACTTATATTTACCATGGAAAGTGTCTCTTTGTCGCACTTCTGTCCCAAACCAGGCTCCTGAAAGACCCATAAAAACACCAAATACATACACTGATTTACATTGTCGCTCTACTCCATCCCCAGTGGTTCCGGTTGTACTGTGTCTGTGTGTGTGTACTGTGTGTGTGTCTGTGTATGTGTGTGGGTGGGTGGTTGGGTTGGTGTGTGCATGTGTGTCTGTGTGTGTGTGTGTGTGTGTGTGTGTGTGTGTGTGTGTGTGTGTGTGTGTGTGTGTGTGTGTGAGTGGGTGGTTGGGTGGATGTGCATGTGCATGTGTGTTTCTGTGTGTGTGTGTGTGTCTGTGTGTGTGGGTGAGTGGGTGTTTCTGTGTGTTTTTGTGTGTGTGTGTGTGGGTGGTTGGGTTGGTGTGTGTATGTGTGTGTGTGTGTGTGCAGCTCAGCACACTCCTACTTCCAGAGATTTATTAAGGGCCCAATTATGATGACGATTGGTTCCGTGTCCCGGCTTTACTCTGTGACCTAAATTCTAAGCTCTTTTCTCTCTCCTTTTTAATTTTCACATTTTCTGTTCTGATCCTGACATGAAGCTGCATTCAGTATTCTGGTGACAAAACAGTGCCCTGTCATAAATTCCAACATTGATGTCTCATTTCAATTGTCGTCAATCTAGTCAATCTCAAACACTAGTTGTCGAGTCATCGAGGGCTCCACTGCTCCCTTCGGAAGCTTCTTTATCGAATGGTCATCGTATGCTGACTGCTCACTTGGCAGCGACTTCTTCTTAATCTTAGCGTGTTACCTAGCAACAACTGTCACTACTACTGTACGTCACCCTAAAATATTGTCAGAATAAATCAAGATAAATCAAGAAATCTGTCATTCATTTTGAAGTTATTTTCGAGAAGATCTTACAGTAGTCGTGCGATTTTACATCTAGCTAAGGAATTTAGTTTATTATTAAGCCTGAGCCTGTCCCTTCATATGAAATGAGAGAGAAGCTAACCAACCAGCAAGTGCAACACTAAATATCTGTCTCCCCATGTTGTTTGATCCTCACTAAAGCTTAGCGTTCATCTCCAGAAGGAAGTAGCTTGACTCTCTCTTTCTTCCTCTCTCTCTTTCTTCCTTTCTCTTGCTCTTTCTCTCGATCCCTTTCTGAAACAACACTGACCCTTCTTTCCCTTGCTCTCACTTGTTCTCCCGCTCTCTGTTCAATATCTCTTTCACTCAGAGTGAACTGTGAACTTCAGTCTCTCATCCCTCACCCTGTGATGGTCGGTCTGCTTCCCAAAGGAGCACCAAAACTGACCCCGATCATTGGAGCGTTTCAATGTGTTCACTCTGAGTCACATTTATCTAAAGATTGGAGAGACACATTTTTGTAAGTAAAACTAGGGGTGATTGATGAAGGGAGATGACAACAGATGGCAGTTAAAAAGTAAAGCAGAGTGCACCTGAAAGAGTTTCTGTTGTCACACACACATGTAAACACACAAACTCAGAGGTTTTGGTTTTGGCAGAGAAGAGGGGGTAAGCTTGGGTGGTTGGGGGACTGATAGGGGTACAGAGGTGATGACAGGGTTGTTCTGGTGAATACAGGCAGGCAATCTGGAGTCTCCCCCTCCCTCCTTTTCTCTCCCTCTTTACTCACTCAGTCATGTGGTAATGTCTCTATTTTGGCAGGCTGAAGGCTAAATGGCTGACAGCTTAGAACTGACATTAAGTGCCAGAGAGAAAGACGTCCAGCCCTAATCAGACTAGTGAGTAGTGATGGGCTGATGGTCTTTAGCAGGCTAGTGAGTAGTGATGGGCTGATGGTCGTTAGCAGGCTAGTGAGTAGTGATGGGCTGATGGTCTTTAGCAGGCTAGTCAGTAGTGATGGGCTGATGGTCTTTAGCAGGTTAGTGAGTAGTGATGGGCTGATGGTCTTTAGCAGGTTAGTGAGTAGTGATTGGCTGATGGTCTTTAGCAGGCTAGTGAGTAGTGATGGGCTGATGGTCTTTAGCAGGCTAGTGAGTAGTGATGGGCTGATGGTCTTTAGCAGGCTAGTGAGTAGTGATGGGCCGATGGTCTTTAGCAGGCTAGTGAGTCGTGATGGGCTGATGGTCTTTAGCAGGCTAGTGAGTAGTGATGGGCTGATGGTCTTTAGCAGGTTAATCAGTAGTGATGGGCTGATGGTCTTTAGCAGGCTAGTGAGTAGTGATGGGCTGATGGTCTTTAGCAGGTTAGTGTGTAGTGATGGGCTGATGGTCTTTAGCAGGCTAGTGAGTAGTGATGGGCTGATGGTCTTTAGCAGGCTAATGATTAGTAATGGGCTGATGGTCTTTAGCAGGCTAGTGAGTAGTGATGGGCTGATGGTCTTTAGCAGGATAGTCAGTAGTGATGGGCTGATGGTCTTTAGCAGGTTAATGAGTAGTGATGGGCTGATGGTCTTTAGCAGGTTAGTGAGTAGTGATGGGCTGATGGTCTTTAGCATGCTAGTGAGTAGTGATGGGCTGATGGTCTTTAGCAGGCTAATGATTAGTAATGGGCTGATGGTCTTTAGCAGGCTAGTGAGTCGTGATGGGCTGATGGTCGTTAGCAGGCTAGTGAGTAGTGATGGGCTGATGGTCTTTAGCAGGATAGTGAGTAGTGATGGGCTGAATGTCTTTAGCAGGCTAGTGAGTAGTGATGGGCTGATGGTCTTTAGCAGGTTAGTGAGTAGTGATGGACTGATGGTCTTTCGAAGGCTAGTGAGTAGTGATGGGCTGATGGTCTTTAGCAGGTTAGTGAGTAGTGATGGGCTGATGGTCTTTCGAAGGCTAGTGAGTAGTGATGGGCTGATGGTCTTTCGAAGGCTAGTGAGTAGTGATGGGCTGATGGTCTTTAGCAACACCTGCTGCCTGGGTCTGGGTTAGAACACCACTGTCCACTGGCTCTGATTAAAAATAGTTAGAGTGTTGGTCTCTCTCAATTCAATTTCAATTCAATTTAAGGGGCTTTATTGGTATGGGAAACATATGTTTGGATCGCTAAAGCAATCGAAATAGATAAACAAAAGTGAAATAAACAATTAACAATAATATATTAACAGCAAGCATTACAAGAATAAAGACGTTTCAAATGTCATATTATGTATATTCGTAGACAGTGTTGTAACGATGTGCAAATAGTTAAAGAACAAAACAGTTTTTTCTTCACTTGTTGCCCTTTTCTTGTCACAAGTTCTTGTCACAAGTCATGCTGCTGTGATGGCACACTCTGGTATTTAACCCAATAGATATGGGAGTTTATCAAAATTGGGTTTGTTTTCGAATTCTTTATGGGTCTGTGTAATCTGAGGGAAATGTGTGTCTCTAATATGGTCATACATTTGGCAGGAGGTTAGAAAGTGCAGCTCAGTTTCCACCTCATTTTGTGGGCAGTGTGCACATAGCCTGTCTTCTCTTGAGAGACAGGTCTGCCTTTGGCGGCCTTTCTCAATAGCAAGGCTATGCTCTCTGAGTCTGTACATAGTCAAATATTTCCTTCATTTTGGGTCAGTCACAGCGGTCAGTTAACTTCTTGCAACTATAGGGGGTGCTGTTTCAAATTAGCATAATTGTCTCTACAGATTAAACTGCCTAGTACTCAATTCTTGCTCGTACAATATGCAGATTATTGTTATTATTGGATAGAAAACACTCTCTAGTTTCTATAGCCGTTTGAATTATGTCTCTGAGTGAAACAGAACTCATTCTACAGCACTTTTCCTCCCAGTGTGTGAGATTTAGACATCTTGGCCTCTGGTTCCAGATCAGTTTTAAAAGTCTCTGTTAATCCTATGAGATACAAACACTGCCCACGCCTTCCTCTAGATGTCAGTAAGTGGTGACAATTTGAATGGAGTCGATTGCGCAATCATTGGCTCTATAAATGACAAAATACCGGAAGTAGCCTTCCTTTGGACACTGCGCTCAACGCGAGAAGGATATCTGACTGGCCTTTTTCCAAGCATTGGTTTAGCCAGTAATATAGCGTCGGTAATCTTTTTACTTGTTATAGGTGTTAGAAACATCATAATGTAGTTAATTTAAACCGTTTTATAGCAATTTATATCCGTTTAGTGCGATTTTGAGGCATTGCTTTGTAATAGACTTTGAACCTCCGGGCACGTTTCGGGGTCCCGGTCGTACGTTAGTGGGCATTTCGACAGGACAAGTGGACATCTTTCGACCAAAAGAAGATTAGACCCAAGAAAGGATTCATTGTCCAAGATTCTGATGGGAGAACAGCTCATAGTAAGAACAATTTATGATGATAAATCGTGTTTCTGTCGATAAATGTTAAACGTTTATGCCGCCACTTGGCGCAACCTGTATTGAAAAGTAAGGATAATAAAAAAAATGTAATTCCGCGATTGTATTAAGAATTAAATTGTCTATCAATCGCTGTCCACCCTGTATTTTTTAGTCAAGTATACGATTAGCTATTGATTAAACTAGATCACTCAAAGATGGCGACCGACATTTCCAGGCTTGTTTTGCTACTATTTTCATTGTATAACCACGTTTTTTATGGCTAAATATGCACATTTTCGAACAAACTGTATATGTATGTTGTAATATGATGTTACAGGAGTGTCATCTGAAGAATTCTGAGAAGGTTAGTGAAAAAATTTATATATTTTGGCGATAATACGATATCGCTCTCTTTGGCTAGAATCAGTGCTCGGGTAACGTTTGCGTATGTGGTATGCTAATATAACGATTTATTGTGTTTTCGCCGTAAAACACATAGAAAATCTGAAATGTTGTCTGAATTCACAAGATCTGTGTCTGTCCATTGCTATGTGCTGTGTATTTTTAAGAAATGTTTTATGATGAGTAAATTGGTAATACACGTTGCTGTCTGTAGCAATTCTAGGAGCTTTGGTGAGATTTGTGATGCTGGCTGCAATGGCAAACTATGATTTATACCTGAAATATGCACATTTTTCTAACAAAACCTATCCTATACCATAAATATGTTATCAGACTGTCATCTGATGAGGTTTTTTCTTGGTTAGTGGCTATCAATATCTTAGTTTAGCCGAACTGGTGATAGCTACTGGTGTTGAGAGAAAATGGTGGACAAAGAAAAATTGTGATTTTTGCTAACGTGTTTAGCTAATAGATTTACATATTGTGTCTTCCCTGTAAAACATTTTAAAAATCTGAAATGGTGGCTTTATTCACAAGATCTGTATCTTTCATTAGGTGTCTTGGACTTGTGATTTAATGATATTTAGATGCTACTATTTAATTGTGACGCTATGCTAGCGATGCTAATCAGTGTGGGGGGGGGGGTGGGGGGTGCTCCCGGATCCGGGGTAGAGGCTCGTTAGAGGTTATTCTGCCACTGTGTACTCTCTGTTTTTTTCTTAATAATTTCCAATGTGTCAAGTAATTATCTGTTTGTTTTCTCATGATTTGGTTGGGTCTAATTGTGTTGCTGTCCTGGGGCTCTGTGGGGTCTGTTTGTGTTTGTAAACAGCCCCAGGACCAGCTTGCTCTCTCTCTCTCTGCTTAATTTCACTCTCTTTCTGTCTTACTCTTTCTCTCACAAACACACACTCTATATATCTCTCTCACACACACACACTTTTTATATATCTCTAGACACACATATACTTTAGAAAACTCACTCTTTGTCTTGCTCACTCTCGCTCTTTGACACACACACACACACACACACACACACACACACACACACACACACACACACACACACACACACACACACACACACACACACACACACACACACACACACACACACACACACACACACACACACACACACACACACACGAAGACAGGGCGATTCGTCATGTCAGAGAAGCTCACAGTGCCGCCACACAAAAGATGAGTTGGAGTGTGGGAAAGGGCCAAAGCACAAAGGCAACCCTGCCCCTTTCTGCCTCCTATTGGCTGGGACAAACACAGCCATCAGCCCCCCTAACCCTCATCCACATTCCCCCAGCTCCCCAATACAGTACCCCAATCCCCAGCCCCTCAACCTATAAGTCCTCTGGCCTGACAGTTATCCGGCCTCCTCCAAAAAGATAGAGGATACGTCCCAAATCTCACCCTATTCCCTATGTAGTTCACTACTTTTGACCATGGCCCTTAGAGGAAAAGGTTGCCATTTGCGACGCATACAGAGACCACTCCTCTCCAACTGCTCTGGCAGAGACATATAGAATCTGCTCTAATCTCATCATGCTGCTATTCACAAAGACAGAAAGTGAAGAGAGACAGACCTCTACTCTTCGCCAGCACAGCTGTCCCTACAAAGGCAGAAAGAAAAAGAAAGACAGTTTCTTCCAAGTGTCTTCGTCTCCCATCATTCTCTTTTCCTCCATTTTTTTCAGTGTGTCTCTCTGTCTCTCTGCCTCTACCTATACTGCAGTTGTGTTGTCTAACTGCGGGTCTAGATTAGCCTCATATGAAGAGTTCTATATGATTGAGATATTGGTCGAAAGTGACCTTCCTTTCCTGTACCATGTTCCTGATCATTGAGGAGTGAAGAAATAAACATTGTACACCGTAGAAGCAAGGTGGACTGACTGGCAGAGCTACAGTGTCATTTAATTAAAGAGGTGGACAGATGAAACTGCCGTAAATGAGCCCTGCTGATGGACACAATTTTGTGCCTGTAATCTCCCCACACGTCTCTATGGCCTGAGTGACATGCAGTTGGCAATGCAGACTGTTGAGTCAGGGGAAACTGCACTCATATCCTGCCTTGTAAGATACCTATCGTTGGGGGGGGGGGGGGGATGTCCAGAACCAGATTAAAATTAATTTAATTGGATGTCACTCAATCATTCTGTCTCTCACTTTCCAATCCACTCCTCTTCCCCACTGACTTATCCTCTCTTCACCAATATTGCTGATCATCTAAAAGGTGCATTATGCAGAAATCGCTCCTCCATTTCCTGGTTGCTAAAATTCTAATAGTTTGCCTAATTTATATGACAAAACAAGCAAGTGTAGTGTAGAGAATTTTTGTACCATTTCCATACCCAAAAATATGATATTTTCAGCTGCTTGAAGCTGGTGTACAAAACTGAAAGTAAAAAGATGCAAAAACTTGCTTTCAATGGGAATGACAGATCTATAATGCAAACTTCTATGTGAATTTGGTTGGGTTGCACAAAATGTTACATATTGCAGCTTTAACAAATACATTTTGAACAAGGACAGAACATGCAAGATGAAATGGTTTAATATGTTCAACAGTTCACCTCTCATCCATCTTTTCCTTGGGCAGACATAACAGAGGGAGATATAAATCTAGCTACACACACACACACACACATATGATTTGTCACCATCTCTCAGATAAGAGAGAGAACAATAGAAAGAAGGAGATAGAGGAACACAAGATAGAATGAAAGATACAGTGAGAAAGGTGAAAGGTCATACAGAGAGGAAGAGACACAGAGAGAGAGATTTACGAGAGCTAATACAGTGAGGGCTAGAGACATGAATTGAGAGAGAGAGAGAGAGAGAGAGAGAGTCAGAAATCAGCTCAATATAATTGAAGAATCCATAGACTCTTCTGGGAAAATCGGAAAACACTAAACAAACAACACAAATAATGATCTATCCAAAATGGAGATGTATGTGTAAATCACTTCTCCAATCTTTTTGGCTCTATAACAAAGAACAAACAGCAAAAACATATACATGATCAAATACACATTTTAGAATCTATAATGAATACTCAGGGAGGAAAATGTGTAGATTCATGTGCACAGCGCGTCAGGTGTTTATTTCGCCTTCGCAGAAGGCAGGAATCGTGGTCAAAGGCAGGCAAAGGTCATACACAAATAGGCAAACAGGCAGGTGAATCAAAACTAAGACTGAAGGCTATAACTGGTCATACACAGGTAGTCAAACAGGCAGGTGAATCAAAACTAAGACTGAAGGCTATAACTGGTTGTACACAGGTAGTCAAACAGGCAGGTGAATCAAAACTAAGACTGAAGGCTATAACTGGTCAAACACAAGTAGTCAAACAGGCAGGTGAATCAAAACTAGGACTGAAGGCTATAACTGGTCAAACACAGGTAGGCAAACAGGCAGGTGGATCTAAACTAGGACTGAAGGCTATAACTGGTTCTCACAAACGAGGTAGGAAAAGGTTTAGTAGAGTCCAAATGTACATAACCTCACAAAGGCACAAACAAAATGAACTGAACTAGCCCAAGGACCATGCCTCAGGACTACCTGGCCTGATGACTTATTGCTGTCCCCAGTCCACTATGTCGTGCTGCAGCTCCAGTTTACACTGTTCTGCCTGTAGCTATGGAACCCTGACCTGTTCACCGGACAAGCTACCTGTCCCAGACCTGCTGTTTTTAACTCTCTAGAGGCAGCAGGAGCGGTAGAGGTACTCTGAATGATCGGCTATAAAAAGCCAACTGACATTTACTCCTGAGGTACTGATCTGTTGCACCCTCTACAACCACTGTGATTATTATTATTTGACCCTGCTGGTCATCTATGAACATTTGGAAATCTTAGCCATGTTCTCTTACAATCTCCACCGAGCACAGCCAGAAGAGGACTGGCCACCCCTCATAGCCTGGTTCCTCTCTAGGTTTCTTTCTGGGTTCATGCCTTTCTAGGGAGTTTTTCCTAGCCACTGTGCTTCTACACCTGCATTGCTTGCTGTTTGGGGTTTGAAGCTGGATTTCTGTACAGCATTTTGTGACATCATCTGATGTAAGAAGGGCTTTATAAACACATTTGTTTGATTGATTGATTGATTGAAATAAGGAGCTGATGAGACCAGGTAATCAACTAACACAGGTGAAATCAATGAACAAAAAATGAAAGACAGGGCTACGTTCAAGAACACAACAAACCGAACACAAGGTTGAATAAGAAAATAAATACAGAACCTTACAGAATGAACTATCAAAGACTACCAGAACCCACTGGATTCTCCAATTACCTTGAATGAACTACAGCACAAAATTAAAACCCTCCAACCCAAAAAGGCCTGTGGTGTTGATGGTATCCTCAATGAAATGATAAAATATACAGACAACAAATTCCAATTGGCTATGCTAAAACTCTTTAACATCATCCTTAGCTCTGGCATCGTCCCCAATATTTGGAACCAAGGACTGATAACCCCAATCCACAACAGTGGAGACAAATTTGACCCCAATATTCACCGTGGGATATGCGTCAACAGCAACCTTGGGAAAATCCTCTGCATTATCATTAACAGCAGACTCATACATTTCCTCAGTGAAAACAATGTACTGAGCAAATGTCAAATTGGCTTTTTACCAAATTATTGTACGACAGACCACGTATTCACCCTGCACACCTGAATTGACAAACAAACAAACCAAAACAAAGGCAAAGTATTCTCATGCTTTGTTGAATTCAAAATAGCCTTCGACTCAATTTGGCATGAGGGTCTGCTATACAAATTGATGGAAAGTGGTGTTGGGGGAAAAATATACAACATTATAAAATCCATGTACAAATAGGCAAAAAACACACATTTCTTCCCACAGGGCCGTGGTTGTGAGACAGGGATGTATTTTAAGCCCCACCCTCTTCAACATATATCAATGAATTGGCGAGGGCTCTAGAACAGTCTGCAGCACCCGGCCTCACCCTACTAGAATCTGAAGTCAAAGGTCTACTGTTTGCTGATGATCTGGTGCTTCTGTCACCAACCAAGGAGGGCCTACAGCAGCACCTAGATCTTCTGCACAGATTCTGCCAGACCTGGGCCCTGACAGTAAATCTCAGTAAGACCAAAATAATGGTGTTCCAAAAAAGGTTGAGTCTCCAGGACCACAAATACAAATTCAATCTAGACACCGTTGCCCTAGAACACACAAAAAACTGTACATACCTTGGCCTAAACATCAACGCCACAGGTAACTTCCACAAAGCTGTGAACGATCTGAGAGACAAGGCAAGAAGGGCATTCCATCAAAAGGAACATCAAATTTGACATACCAATTAGGATCTGGCTAAAAATACTTGAATCAGTTATAGAACCCATTGCCCTTTATGGTTGTGAGGTCTGGGGTCTGCTCACCAACCACAGTGTGCCATAACAGCAGCAAGATTTGTGACCTGTTGCCTCAAGAAAAGGGCAACCAGTGAAGAACAAACACCATTGTAAATACATCCCATATTTATGTTGGTTTATTTTTCCATTTGTACTTTAACCATTTGCACATTGTTGCAACACTGTATATATACATAATATGACATTTGTAATATCTTAATTATTTTGTAACTTCTATGAGTGTAATGTTAAGTGTTGATTATTATTGTTGATTTCACTTTTGTAAATTACCTACTTCACTTGCTTTGGCAAAGTTAACATATGTTTCCCATGCCAATAAAGGCCCTAGAATTGTATTGAATTGAGAAAGAGAGATACAGAGAGAGAGAGAGACATAGAGAGAGAGAGACAGGGAGAGAGAGAGAGTGACAGGGAGAGAGAGAGAGAGAGACAGAGAGAGAGAAAGAGAGAGAGAGAGAGAGAGAGAGAGAGAGAGAGAGAGAGAGAGAGAGAGAGAGAGAGAGAGAGAGAGAGAGAGAGAGAGAGAGAGAGAGAGAGATGTTTTCGGGCTCTCTGCAGTGTGTCTGCGTGTGTGTGTGTGATGGATAAGCTGGTCACTGGATTGCATAGATGTGACAAGAGGCTCATCATCCAAGACCAGATGTCTGAATACATTCCCACTCTCATGAGGGACAGAAGGCCTAAATGTGCATGAGCATCCATCACAGACCTAAGCAAATCAAATCAAATCAAATGTTATTGGTCACATACACATGGTTAGAAGATGTTAATGCAAGTGTAGCGAAATGCTTGTGCTTCTAGTTCCAACTGTGCAGCAATATCTAACAAGTAATCTAACAATTTCACAACAACTACCTTATACACACAAGTGTAAAGGAATGAATAACAATATGTACGTATAAATATATGGATGAGTGATGGTCGAACGGCATAGGCAAGATGCAGTAGATGGTATAGAGTACATTATATACATATGAGATGAGTAGGGTATGTAGGGTATGTAATGTAGGGTATATAAACATTATTTAAAGTGACATTGTTTAAAGTGACTAGTGATACATTTATCCATATTTTTATTATTAACTTTTCAGTTAATAGGGGCAGCATTTTCACTTTTGGATGAATAGCGTGCCCAGAATAAACTTCCTGCTCCTCAGTCCCAGTTGCTAATATATGCATAGCCTTAGTATACTTGGATAGAAAACACTCTAAAGTTTCTGAAACTGTTTGAATGATGTCTGTGAGTATAACAGAACTCAAATGGCAGGCAAAAACCTGAGAAAAAATCCAACCAGGAAGTGTGAAATCTGAGGTTTGTAGTTTTTGAACTCAGCCCCTATTGAATACACAGTGGGATATTGGTCACGTTGCACTTCCAACGGATTCCACTAGATGTCAACAGTCTTTAGAAACTTGTTTGAGGCTTCTGCTCTAAAGGAGGGGCTCATAAGAGCTCTTTGAGTGAGTGGTCTGGCAGATTGCCACAGACTCAGACTCGCGCGTTCACGTGAAAGGTAGCTACGTTCCACTTCATTTCTGAAGAAAAAGGAATAGTCCGGTTGGAACATTATTGAAGATTTATGTTAAAAACATCCTAAAGATTGATTCTAAACATCATTTGATATGTTGCTACGGACTGTAACAGAACTTTTTTAAACTTTTCGTCTGCTCCTAGTCAACACGCGTCATGAATGTGGATTACTGGACTGAACGCGTTAACAAAAGGAGCTATTTTGACAGAAATAATGGACATTATCGAACAAAACAAACATTTATTGTGGACCTGGGATTCCTGGGAGTGCATTCTGATGAAGATCATCAAAGGTAAGTTAATATTTATAATGCTATTCTGACATCTGTTAACTCCAACATGGCGGATATCTGTTTGGCTTGATTTGGGCTCTGAGCGCCGTACTCAGATTATTGCTTTTTCAGTAAAGTTGTTTTTAAATCTGACACAGCGGTTGCATTAAGGAGAAGTGTATCTATAATTCCGTGCATAATACTTGTATTTTTATCAACATTTATTATGAGCATTTCTGTAAATTGATGTGGCTCTCTGCAAAATCACTGGATGTTTTGGAACTACTGAATGTAATGCGCCAATGTAAACTCTGATTTTTGGATGTAAATATGAACGTTACCGAACAAAACATACATGTATTGTGTAAAATGAAGTCCTATGAGTGTCATCTGATGAAGATCATCAAAGGTTAGTGATTAACTTCTCTAGGATAGGGGGCAGCATTTGCACGTTTGGATGAAAAGCGTGCCCAGAGTAAACTGCCTCCTACTCAGTCCCAGATGCTAATATATACATATTATTATTAGTATTGGATGGAAAACACTCTGAAGTTTCTAAAACTGTTTGAATCATGTCTGTGACTATAACAGAACTTATTTGTCAGGCAAAACCCCGAGGACAAACCATTCAGATGTTTTTTTTTTAGGTCGCTCTCTTTTCAATGGGTTTTCATTGGGAATCCAGATTTCAAAGGGTCAGTTCTTATCGCTTCCACTGGATGTCAACAGTCTTTAGAAATTGGTTGAGGTTTTTCCTTTGAGAAATTAAGAAGTAGCCATGTTCAGAATGAGGCTCCAGTGAAGTGTACTGTTTGTTAGAGGCGCGTGACCAGAAAGCATTCTACACATTGTTTTCCTTCGGTATTGAACACAGATCATCCCGTCTTCAATTTTATTGATTATTTAAGTAAAAAAATACCTAAAGTTATATTACAAAAGTAGTTTGAAATGTTTGGACAAAGCTTACAGGTAACTTTTGAGATATATTGTAGTCACGTTGTGCAAGTTGGAACCGGTGTTTTTCAAACGCGCCAAATAAATGGACATTTTGGATATATCGAACAAAAGGACCATTTGTGATGTTTATGGGACATATTGGAGTGCCAACAGAAGAAGCTCGTCAAAGGTAAGGCATTAATTATTTCTTTATTTCTGCGTTTTGTGTCGCGCCGGGAGGGTTGAAGTATGATGGTCTGTGATTGTTAGCTGGGGTGCTATCTTGAGATAATAGCATTGTTTGCTTTTGCCGTAAAACATTTTTGAAATCTGACACGTTGGCTGGATTCACAACAAGTGTAGCTTTAATTTGGTGTATTGAATGTCTGATTTCATGAAGTAGATTTTTTATAGTAATTTATTTGAATTTGGCGCTCTGCATTTTCACTGGATGTTGGCCAGGTCTCTAGTTTCTAAAACCGTTTGAATTGTTTCTCTGAGTGAAACAGAACTCCTTCTGCAGCACATTTCCTGACCAGGAAGTGGAATGTCTGAAATCGATGCTCTGTTCTTCTTCCTGCCTATAAATGGGCACAAGACTTATTAGTATACATGCACGTCATACACCTTCCTCTGGGTGTCAAGAGGCTGTGAGAGAAGAAATGAGTTGATTATCTTGGTCTGAGATTGAACACATCATCTTGGAATGACGTGTCCACCATTTTCGGTACTCTGAAGGGCGCGAGGTGGACAGTGGGATTGCCTTTTGTTTAGCTGCCGTTATGGGCGACTACAATCTCCCGCTTTGATTTTATTTGATACATGTCACCATATCATCGTAAAGTATGTTTTTTCAATATGGTTTCATCAGATTATTGAAATTTTTTCGGGAGTTTTGCCGTGTTCCGTTCTCTTCCGTTTGTTGATATGGAGAGTGTCGTGCCACCCGGCTAGCACGCTTGCTAAATGAAGAGGGAAAGTTGCCGTTCTGAATCCAAACAACGACTGTTCTGGACAAAGGACACCTTGTCCAACATTCTGATGAAAGATCAGCAAAAGTAAGACCCATTTTATGATGTTATTTCATATATCTGCCGTAGTCGCCGGCGCCCAAGTGTTTCTGGCTATTGTGCTAAGCTAATATAACGCTACATTTTGTTTTTGCTGTAAAACACTTGATAAATCGGAAATATTGTCTGGAATCACAAGATGCCTGTCTTTCAATTGCTGTACACTATGTATTTTTCAGAAATGTTTTATGATGAGTATTTAGTTATTTGGCGTTGGTGTCTGTAATTTTTCTGTCTGCTTTCGGTGCAATTTCTGACTGTAGCTGCAATGTAAACTATGATTTATACCTGAAATATGCACATTTTTCTAACAAAACATATACTATACAATAAATATGTTATCAGACTGTCATCTGATGAAGTTGTTTCTTGGTTAGCGGCTATTTATATCTTTATTAGGTCAAATTTGTGATAGCTACTGATGGAGTAAAAAACTGATGGAGTAAAAAAAGTGGTGTCTTTTGCTAACGTGTTTAGCTAATAGATTTACATGTTGTGTCTTCCCTGTAAAACATTTAAAAAATCGGACATGTTGTCTGGATTCACAAGATGTGTACCTTTCATATGCTGTATTGGACTTGTTAATGTGTGAAAGTTCAATATTTAAAAAATATATATATTTTCAATTTTGCGCCCTGCACTTGAGCTGGCTGTTGTCATAAGTGTACCGACGTCGGGCTGCAGCCATAAGAAGTTAATCCCACCACAGTGTCCAATTTCAAAAAGGCTTTACGACGAAAGCACAACATATATTTTTTAAATATTTAACTTTTACACATTAACAAGTCCAATACAGCAAATGAAAGGTACACATCTTGTGGATCCAGCCAACATGTCCGATTTTTTAAATGTTTTACAGCGAAAACAGCACGTATATTTATGTTAGCTTACCACCAAATACAAAAAAGGACAGACATTTTTCACAGCACAGGTAGCATGCACAAAGCCAACCTAACTAACCAAGAACCAACCAAACTAACCAGCAAACAACTTCATCAGATGACAGTCTTATAACGTGTTATACAATAAATCTATGTTTTGTTCGAAAAAAATGCATTTTTCAGGTATAAATCATAGTTTACATTGCAGCTACAATCAGAAATTGCACCGAAAGCAGCCATAATAATTACAGACACCAACGTCAAATACCTAATTACTCATCATAAAACATTTCTGAAAAATACATAGTGTACAGCAAATGAAAGACAGGCATCTTGTGATTCCAGCCAATATTTCTGATTTATTAAGTGTTTTACAGCGAAAACACAATATAGCGTTATATTAGCTTACCACAATAGCCAGAAAGACAAGTCATTTCTGTTAGTGGAATTAAATAATTCCTCTAATGTACTCATTAATTAAATTCAATCTGTCTATTTATAAGAATTTGTAAGATACTTATTAACATAAAATAGACAGGATACAGTCTTATTAAAATTAGATAATAGTGTTTATTCTCGGAGCACGCTGCCATTTGATCATAAACACAGGTTTATATACAAGATATGACGTCATAGGTTACAGAATAAGTCTCATTGTCCTGACAAATAGAAAACAGGTTCAAAGGTTCATTCCAACTTCACAGCACACACACAAGACACACAATATAATCAATTATCCTGAAGGCTCACTATATTTTATTACCACTTTAGCAGACAACTCAAGATAATGGAAGACCTAAAAAGTTACCCACAGCCTTATCTAAACACCTCAGGGCTAAGTTGGGTCAGTTCAACCATAGTTTAACGACCCTTTCTGCTTATTTTATGACCGACAACACAAATCTCTTTTCACCAGGCATGCAGAGTTCAATTAGTTATAGTTTTATCTAAAGCTAGAATTTGTTTTAACTATTTATTAACAAAATTCCTAACAATTTCCCAGTAGCAAAAGTTAGCGATCGTAACAAACCAGTAAAAGATATATAATTTTTGACTAACCTTGATATTCTTCATCAGATGACAGTCCTATAACATCAGGTTATACATACACTTATGTTTTGTTCGAAAATGTGCATATTTAGAGCTGAAATCAGTGGTTATACATGTTGCTATCGTAGCTACTTTTTCCACAACGTCTAAAGAGCAACGATATTTTTCTGACACTTTTTCTGACACACATCTTCTGACCAAATAACTAAAAAATGCATGTTGTATAGGAAATGATAGATCCATTAGTTCTTAATGAAATCACAGTGTTAGAATTCTAACTAAAAAATGCATGTTGTATAGGAAATGATAGATCCATTAGTTCTTAATGAAATCGCAGTGTTAGAATTCTAAAAAATAACTTCATTACGATATGCAGCTTCGGTATAGCTAGAGTACCCAAACGTTGGGCGTCGGCGACTAGTTCACATGTACGACAGATATATGAAATATCATCATAAAATGTTTCTTACTTTTGCTGATCTTCCATCAGAATGTTGGACAAGGTGTCCTTTGTCAAGAACAATCGTTGTTTGGATTTAGAACGTCCATTTTCCCTCTTGAATTAGCAAGCGCACTAGCCAAGTGGCTCGAAGCTCTCCATGTCAACAAACGGAAGAGAACGGAACACGGCAAAACTCCCGAAAAATGTTCAATAATCTGATGAAACTATATTGAAAAAACATGCTTTACGATGATATGGTCACATGTATCAAATAAAATCAAAGCCGGAGATATTAGTTGCCTATAACGGCAGCTAAACAGAAGGCAAATCCAGGTCCCCCTTCGCGCTCTCCAGAAAACAGGAAATGGGGTACACGTCATACAAAGAGCTTGTATTCCACTTCAGACCAAGATAAACACTAAATGTCTTCTCTCACCGCCTCTTGACATCCAGGGGATGGTCTATGAAGTCCACGTATACTCTTACGTATCATGCCCATTTATAGGCAGGAAGTAGAACAGAGCCTCGATTTCAGACTTTCCACTTCCTGGTCAGGAAGTTTGTGCCAAATGAGTTCTGTTTGACTCACAGATATAATTCAAACGGTTTTAGAAACTAGAGAGTGTTTTCTATCCAATAGTAATAATAATATGCATATTGTACAAGCATGAATTGAGTACGAGGCCGTTTGAAATGGGCACCTTTTATCTGGCTACTCAATACTGCCCCTTCAGCCCAAACAGGTTAAGATCCAATATGTAATATTGTACTCTTATCCTAGAATTTAAAAAAAATCCAGGCACTTATAAATAAAATCCTGTCTTACTTTATCAAAGGCCTTTTCAAAATCTGTTAAAAATACCAGGCCTGGCTTCTTAAATGTTTCATGATGTTCTATTATTTCTAGTAGTTGTCGTATATTATCTCCAATGTATTGTCCATGTAAAAAACCTGTCTGATCTGGATGAACAATACCTGGTAAACCTTTATAATTCTGAGTGCTATACATTTCGCTAGTATTTCTGCATCACAACTTGAAGTGTAAGAGGCCTCCAGTGTTTTAGATAGACTGGATCTTTATATTTGCCATCTGGGTCTTGTCTTATTATTATTTAGAAATCAGACCTTCCTGCTGAGTACCTGACAGACTACCATTTCTATAGTAGTTAAAACAAGCTGACATTGGAACTTTTAGTATATCAAAAAAGGCTTGGTATCCCTCTATCAGAATGCCATCAAGCCCTGGGGTTTTTCCAGACTGAAAGGATTTAATAGCCAAACTTTTGTTTGTTTACTATTCTTGTGGGGACTTCTGGTCCTCACAAGAATAGTTAAACACACACAGACACACACACACACATACACACACACACACACACACACACACACACACACACACACACACACACACACACACACACACACACACACACACACACACACACACACACACACACACACACACACACACACACACATTGACAGTGAGCCAGACCCATCTATCTCAATTCTTACATTTGTGTGTGTGGTGTAATTCATTTAACCTGGCAGGGTTGGGAGAATGAGAGCCAGAGTGATTCCCTCTCATGTCTGATTGTACTATAATCCCATTGACACACAGTCAGACAGAAAGATGTACACCATCTGCTCTCCTCTACACTCTCACCATTCTCCTCTCCTCTCACACCCTTCTCCTTTTTCTCACCACCTCACTCATTTTTTCAATTCTTTCTCCATACTTACACTTCCTCTCCTCCCTGCTCCTTACACCCTCTTTTACACAGCCTCATCCTCCATCCTCCTCTCTCTTTCTGCCTCCCCCCTCTCTCCACCATAGAGAAATAAACACATCATCATGTCTGAGTGCAGATCACGTTACCTGTGTTAATGTAGCCAATAACCACAGCACCCACTGTGTGTGTGTGTGTGTGTGTGTGTGTGTGTGTGTGTGTGTGTGTGTGTGTGTGTGTGTGTGTGTGTGTGTGTGTGTGTGTGTGTGTGTGCGTGCGTGCGTGCGTGCGTGCGTGCGTGCGTGCGTGCGTGCGTGTGTGTGTGTGTGTGTGTGCATGCATGCTTGTACAGGCCTACCAGCTGCCTTAGGTCTCCAGTGATCTATACAGCTCTCTCACATATCGATCAATATCTCTATCTCAGAGAACACACACTCTGTCAAGAAGAATCCTTCATATCGGAAAACATCTGATCAGGCAGATATGGTTGAGTGGCTGCAGTTAAGGGCCAGATCACCGATTGGGCCCTGTGCACCTGTTTTTCTAGAGAGGATTGGGACACAAAGAAAGACCTTAGAGAAAGCATAACATTTGATTGACGCTACGGATTGTTAGTAAGCTGCGAGTCTACATTTTTGGTGGTATCAGAATCCATAGTTGCTCAAACTCGCAGTTGCAAATGAGAACTTGTTCTCAACTAGCCTACCTGGTTAAATAAATGTTAAAAAAAAAAAAAAAAAAAAAACTCAAAGTATTCTCTGATAGTCAATTCCTCCTTCTTTATTGTCGTGCTGCCATCAGGTCACAGCCATGTCCCCACTGTGTACAGTGCTGAACCTTCAAACAAGAGGAACAGCAGGCTGGGCCCATCCAGGGCATCGCCTGAGGACACAGCCCCCTGCTGGGCCAGAGGGACACAGTGGCTGCCTGTGTTTCCAAACATGGGCCTCTCAACACCCAGAGGTCAGGCCCTCAGTATAATCTAGGCCAAACAGGAGGGCCCTCACACTTTCATAGACACACACACACACACACACACACACACACACACACACACACACACACACACACACACACACACACACACACACACACACACACACACACACACACACACACACAGACACAGACACACACACACACACACACACACACCTTATCTAACCCCACAGTGACCAGACCAAACAGAGAGAGAAGGGAAGGAGTGACGGGGAGAAGAGTAAGAAAAGAGAGGGAGTTAGAAAGACAGATAGGGGGAGTGAAAGTTAGGACTAAGGAGTGATGAGAAGCATGTGTGTGTGTGTGTGTGTGTGTGAGAGAGAGAGAGAGAGAGAGAGAGAGAGAGAGAGAGACAAAAAAGAGAAAGAGAGGAGAGATAGAGAGTGAGGAGAGAGAGAGAGAGAGAGAGAGAGAGAGAGAGAGAGAGAGAGAGAGAGAGAGAGAGAGAGAGAGAGAGAGAGAGAGAGAGAGAGAGAGGCAAGAAAGAGAGAGCACCTAGCTCTGTTGTTGGTCAACTAGAAGCACACTGTAGAGCGCAGAATCAAATAAAACAATAGAAAAGTGAAAGTTGGAGAGAGAGAAATTTAGCCTAGATCTACAAAGAATGAATTAAAAGAGTCCTAAGAGGGTAAGCACATCATGTCAGAGAACTGTCAGAGAACAGTGTGCGCCATCTAGTGGTATTGCAGTGAAATATCATGGAGCCCTGTGTGCAGTCGAGGACATTGACATGACTGAATTCACAACTGTTTTGATATTATTCTGGAAAGGTCTTCTGAAGATGTGAACTAAGAAAACATTAGTTTGGATTCTGTAAGAGGTGTAATGGTAGGTAAATCTAGATCTGAGTACTGTATTTGCATTTAATAGTCAGACAAAAATAAAAAATAAATAGCAACATAGCCTACAAGAAGTGACCACGTGTATGCCTCTGTTCCCCCTACTCCTTTTAACAACTGAAAGAGGAGGAGAGAGCCAGAGAGGGCAATTTGTGAGCTATTGAAAGGCTTGTGACCAGAAAAGCCAATGAGGTGGTAAAGATCCCTCTATCTAAGTTGATAGCTTCTGGATCAGCTGACGCCATTAAGCTGAACTGAACCGTGAAGAGCCATGAAGCCCTGCGCTCTCCCATATTTAAACCGCTTATTGATTACCTCAGCGTGCCATGGACCAGGACCGCAGGCCTCCAGGCAGGTTGTCATCCTGACAGGATACTTAAAGAAAAATTCCACCCCAAAAATATAATTTGGTATTTGTTGCATTAGTCTACTGTTGATATACACTACCGGTCAAACGTTTTAGAACACCTACTCATTCAATCGTTTTTTCTTAAATTTTTACTATTTTCTATATTGTAGAATAATAGTGAAGAATTCAAAACTATGAAATAACACATATGGAATCATGTAGTAACCAAAAAAGTGTTAACTTATCTTGGCCAAAATCCAGAAAAAATGTAGCGCACCAAATTCAAATATATTACAATAAAAATCAATCTTTCATGAAATCACACATGAAAGACACCGAATTAAAGCTACACATGTTGTGAATCCAGCCAACATGTCTGATTTCAAAAAGGATTTACGGGGAAAGCACACCAAACAATTATGTTAGGTCAGTACATAGCCACAGAAAAACACAGCCATTTTCCCAGCAAAAGATAGTAGTATCAAAAAGCAGAAATAGAGATAAAATTAATGACTAACCTTTGATGATCTTCATCAGATGACACTCATAGGACATCATGTTACACAATACATTTGTTTTGTTCCATAATGTGCATATTTATATCCACAAATCTCGGTTTACATTGGCGCCATGTTCAGAAATGCCTCTAAAATATCCGGAGTAATTGCAGAGCCACGTCAAATAACAGAAATACTCATCATAAACTTTGATGAAAGATACATGTTTTACACAGAATTAAAGATACACTTGTTCTTAATGCAACCGCTGTGTCAGATTTGTAAAAAACTTTACGTAAAAAGCACACCATGCAATAATCTGAGACAGCGCTCAGATTTAACAACATTTCTCCGCCATGTTGGAGTCAACAGAAATACGAAATGACACCATAAATATTCCCTTACCTTAGATTATATTCATCAGAATGCACTGCCAGGAATCCTAGTTCCATAATAAATCGTTGTTTTGTTCGATAATGTCCATTACTTATGTCCAATTAGCTACTTTTGCTACGCTCGCGCAGATGCAGGCAAACGTCGGACGAAAACTTCAAAAAGTTATATTACAAGTCGAATAAACTGTTCAAACTTAGTAGAGAATCAATCTTCAGGATGTTGTTATCATATATATCCAATAACGTTCCAACTGGAGCCTTTCTTCATGTCTGTATAAGTAATGGAACGCAAGACGATATCATGAGGAAAGCGCGTGAGCAAGAACTGGCAATATGCCAGGCCAGTGACTGAAACACCTCCCATCCGGCCCCACATCACACTAGAGGCTACATTCAGCGTTCTACAGACTGTTGATATCCAGTGGAAGGCGTAGGAAGTGCAAACAGATCCATATATTACAGGGAATTGAATAGGCGATGACTTTACCATCGACCCTTCTCAGAATTCCCACTTCCTGTTTGGATATATTCTCAGGTTTTTGCCTGCCATATGAGTTATGTTATACTCACAGACATCATTCAAAAAGTTTTAGAAACTTCAGAGTGTTTTCTATCCAATATGTATAATAATATGCATAAATTAGCATCTGGGACAGAGTAGGAGGCAGTTCACTATGGGCACGCAATTCATCCAAAAGTGAAAATGCTGCCCCCTATATCAAAGAAGTTAAACAAATATATTTTATATTTGAGATTCTTCAAATAGCCACCCTTGCCTTGATGACAGCTTTGCACACTCTTGGCATTCTGTCAACCAGCTTCATGAGGAATGCTTTTCCAACAGTCTTGAAGGAGTTCCCACATCTGTTGAGCACTTGTTGGCTGCTTTTCCTTCACTCTGTTGTCCGACTCATGCCAAAACATCTCAAATTGGTTGAGGTTGGGGGATTGTTGAGGCCAGGTCATCTGATGCAGCACTCCATCACTCTCCTTCTTGGTCAAATAGGCCTTACACAGCCTGGAGGTGAGTTGGTTCATAGTCCTGTTGAAAAACAAATGTCCCACTAAACACAAACCAGATGGGATGGTGTATCGCTGCAGAATGCTGTGGTAGCCATGCTGGTTAAGTGTGCCTTGAATTCTAAATAAATCACAGACAGTGTCACCAGCAAAGCACCCCCACACCATCACACCTCCTCCTCCATGCTTTACCGTGGGAAATAGACATGCAGAGATCATCCGTTCACCCACACCGCGTTTCACAAAGACATGGTGGTTGGAACCAAAAATCTACAATTTGGACTCCAGAACAAAGGAAGAGATTTCCATCCAATGTCCATTGCTTGTGTTTCTTGGCCCAAGCAAGTCTCTTCTTCTTGTTGGTGTCCTTTACTTTAGTTTCTTTGCAGCAATTCCATGAAGACCTGATTCACACAGTCTACTCTGAACAGTTGATGTTGAGATTTGTCTGTTACTTTAAGCATTTATTTGGGCTGCAATTTCTGAGGCAGTTATCTCTAATTAACTTATTCTCTGCAGCAGAGGTAACTCTGGGTCTTCCATTCCGGTGGTGGTCCTCATGAGAGACAGAGTGTGGCGAAGCCGGGTTGGATACCTGAGCCAACTCCCCGGGCTTGCCGTGGAGTAAGAGGGCGTCGTACTGGTCAGACACCGTGTTATGCGGTAAAGCGCACGGTGTCCCCAGTACGCGTGCTTAGCCCAGTGCGGGCTATTCCACCTTGCCGCACTGGGAGGGCTAGGTTGGGCATCGAGCCGAGTGCCATGAAGCCGGCCCAACGTATCTGGTCTCCAGTACGTCTCCTCGGGCCGGCGTACATGGCACCAGCCTTACAGGTGGTGTCCCCGGTTCGCCTGCACAGCCCAGTGCGGGCTATTCCACCTCGCCGCACTGGAAGGGCTACGGGGACCATTCAACCTGGTAAGGTTGGGGAGGCTCGGTGCTCAAGAGCACGTGTCCTCCTTCACGGTCCGGTATATCCGGCGCCACCTTCCCACCCCAGCTCAGTACCACCAGTGCCTACACCACGCACCAGGCTTCCAGTGCATCTCCAGAGCCCTGTTCCTCTTCCACGCACTCTCCCTATGGTGCGTGTCTCCAGCCCGGTACCTCCAGTTCCGGTACCACGCACCAGGCCTAGAGTGCGCCACGAGAGTCCAGTGTGCCCAGTTCCTGTTCCCCGCACTCGCCCTGAGGTGCGTGCCCTCAGCCCGGTACCTCCAGTTCCGGTACCACGCACCAGGCCTATAGTGCGTCTCAGCCGGCCAGAGTCTGCCGTCTGCCTAGCGCCAGAGCCGTCCTGCCATGACCAGCCAGAGCCGTCCTGCCATGACCAGCCAGAGCCGTCCTGCCATGACCAGCCAGAGCCGTCCTGCCATGACCAGCCAGAGCCGTCCTGCCATGACCTGCCAGAGCCGTCCTGCCATGACCTGCCAGAGCCGTCCTGCCAGGACCTGCCAGAGCCGTCCAGCCAGGACCTGCCAGAGCCGTCCAGCCAGGACCTGTCAGAGCCGTCCAGCCAGGACCTGCCAGAGCCGTCCAGCCAGGACCTGCCAGAGCCGTCCAGCCAGGACCTGCCAGAGCCGTCCAGCCAGGACCTGCCAGAGCCGTCCAGCCAGGACCTGCCAGAGCCGTCCAGCCAGGACCTGCCAGAGCCGTCCAGCCAGGACCTGCCAGAGCCGTCCAGCCAGGACCTGCCGGAGTCCCTACGCCCGGACCTGCCGGAGTCCCTACGCCCGGACCTGCCGGAGTCCCTACGCCCGGACCTGCCGGAGTCCCTACGCCCGGACCTGCCGGAGTCCCTACGCCCGGACCGGTCGGAGTCCCTACGCCCGGACCGGTCGGAGTCCCAACGCCCGGACCGGTCGGAGTCCCTACGCCCGGACCGGTCGGAGTCCCTACGCCCGGACCGGTCGGAGTCCCTACGCCCGGACCGGTCGGAGTCCCTACGCCCGCACCGGTCGGAGTCCCTACGCCCGGACCTGCCGGAGTCCCTACGCCCGGACCTGCCGGAGTCCCTACGCCCGGACCTGCCGGAGTCCCTACGCCCGGACCTGCCGGAGTCCCTACGCCCGGACCTGCCGGAGTCCCTACGCCCGGACCTGCCGGAGTCCCTACGCCCGGACCTGCCGGAGTCCCTACGCCCGGACCTGCCGGAGTCCCTCAGCCCGGACCGGCCGGAGTCCCTCAGCCCGGACCTCCCGGAGTCCCTCAGCCCGGACCTGCCGGAGTCCCTCAGCCCGGACCTGCCGGAGTCCCTCAGCCCGGACCTGCCGGAGTCCCTCAGCCCGGACCTGCCGGAGTCCCTCAGCCCGGACCTGCCGGAGTCCCTCAGCCCGGACCTGCCGGAGTCCCTCAGCCAGGACCTGCCGGAGTCCCTCAGCCAGGACCTGCCGCCCCTTATCCCGGTGCTGCCCCTTATCCCGGTGCTGCCCCTTATCCCGGTGCTGCCCCTTATCCCGGTGCTGCCCCTTCATTTAGGTGGTGTTAGTGGGAGGGTGGTCATTGGGAGGGGGATAAAGAAGCGGGGATTGATTATGGTGGGGTGGGGACCTCGCCCTCAGCCTGAGCCACCACCGTGGTCAACTGCCCACCCAGACCCTCCCCTGGACTTTGTGCTGGTGCGCCCGGCGTTCGCACCTTGAGGGGGGGGGTTCTGTAACGGTCCTGACCTGTTTTATGTTGTTTTTGTATGTGTTTTTGGTCAGGGCGTGTGTTTTGGGTGGGCAGTCTATGTTTTGTATTTCTAGGTTGGTCTTTGTGTTCGGCCTGGTATGATTCTCAATTAGAGACAGGTGTGTATCGTTTGTCTCTAATTGAGAGTCATACTAAGGCAGCCAGGGTTTCACTGGGGTTTTTGTGGGTGTTTGTTCCTGTGTCCACACATGGACGGTTGAAGGTTAGTCACGTTTGTTGTTTTGTAGTTTTGTAGTGTCTTGTTTGCTGTTTTCATTAAAAGATGGCTTATTTCCCTCAATCCGCATCTTGGTCCTATCCATGCTCCTTCTCGTCTAAGGGGGAGAACAACAATGACTGCCTTTACACTATCACTGGAACCATAGAGAGAGAACAATATATATGGTCTATCACTGGAACCATAGAGAGAGAACAATATATATGGTCTATCACTGGAACGATAGAGAGAGAACAATATATATGGTCTATCACTGGAACCAGGTCATTTTGTGTTGTCAGAAGTGTTCAGGTTTGGAGCGATGTTTTGATTTGTCACAATGCAGACACTACACAGATCGATACACAGACCTTTCAAGGATTGATCGGTGAAGACTATGTTCTCTGTCCTCTGGCCGGCTGTCATCTTTCTACAGTGTCTCTATTCATAAATACTAGATATGAGTGCCTCTCTCTCTCTCTCTCTCTCTCTCTCAACAATTGATTCCCATTCAAAATCATATTTTCCCTAACCCTAACTCTAAACCTAACCCTAACTCCTAACCCAAATTCTAACCCTAACTCTAAAACTAACCCCAACTCCTAACCATAATTCTAACCCTAACTCTAAACCCTAAGCCTAAAATAGTATTTTTACAAGTGAGAACTGGCAAAATGTCCTCAATTCTCTGAATTTTTGTTGGTTTACTATTCTTGTATAGTAAAATGTGTACACACAGAACGGAAGATCATCAAAAAAAGACCCCTCACCTCAAGCGCATCAACACACACACACACACACACACACACACACACACAAACATACACACACACACAAACATACACACACACACACAGCCAATGCACCTGACACCAGCTATGGGGCCTGACCAAATATTGATTTAAATAATATAATTAAGTGATAATGCCCAAGAAGCCGGTGTTTGAAGGATATATTGGCACGGTGTTGTTAGGCCCGAGACGAAGTCAGGCCCCATAGCTGGTGTCAGGTGCATGGGCTGTGTGTATACGTATGTGTGTGTGTGTGTTAACAACATATTCAAATAATGATTGACATATTTTCATTAAAAACATTATTTTGATACATTTTATTCATACTATAACTTGTGGAAGGATGAAATAGTCCCAAAAGAAATCTAGGGTTGCTACCCAAGCAGGCTGGTCATTAGTTCCATTGGTTTGGTTACTAGAGACGCGACCCAGTCTTTCAGTCTTTTTGTTCTTTATCTATGGATGCGACCCAGTTGTTTGTTCTAAATGTTCCGTTGCCAGCCTTACCCCTTGCTTGCTTGCTAGCCAACTACGGCTAACTTATAGTCACGTCAAACAGTGCAGACAGAATAACAACAGTAGCTGCATCTGTTTAAGCTGTTTTCTTGTGACATTTATTTAGATACATCCATAACAATGAGCTAATGAGGCACGGTTTCGCCTGGAATAGAACATGTGCTCTCTTGTCAGGACTGTTGTTCAGAGGAGCTAGCCAACAACACAGCTAACACAATCACTTCAAACTGAAGCTGGAAAGACAGCAACCTAGCAGCACTTTGTTTCGTTTTACCTTTTTACAATTGACATTTCTTGTCAGAGAGACATACAGCAAGGTTTATACACACCTTCGCTGTTGAAAACTAAATGTTAGTAAAAAAGAAATGTGAGATAATGTTTAGAGGCTTTTTATAGTAGAGATCAAGTTCATAAATTGCCTGTCTGGGCTGATGAGACAGTGGATTGAGCAGTCAGATTGAACAGAGTGAAAAGGCATTTTAACATCATAGATTTGGCCGGTGGCAACTTGTGGAATAGACACCAGCTGGAATGTGCTTATAACCAATCAGCATTTAGGATTAGTCCCACCCGTTGTATAAATAAAAATATACACCATCCAGCAGATATTTTATCCAAAGCGACTTACAGTCATGCGTGCGTACATTATAAGTATGGGTGGTCCTGAATCACACACACTATCCTGGCGTTGCAAGGACCATGCTCTACCAAACATTCAGTCAAGGATCAAATCATCTCAGATAGTACACTACACATGTCATTAATGAAATAGATATGGATGGTTTTACCACAATACTTGACAGCCAATGTTGATTGCCTTTACAAATCTGCCCAGGCCTCAGGCACCTGAAACAATCTATGCCAATATTCTCTATTTCTCTAACTTCATACACTCATCAATAAAATAAAACAGTGATCACCTCTATAAGGGAATAGGGTAGAAGGCTCAAACATTGGCTGCCCAGTCTACCAAGGTGCTATATTACCTTATGCATGAGGCACAGGTCAATGTTCTACTGATTAGAGCCAGACACACACTGGCTCTCAGGCACTCATTAGCTATTCACCAGGCATCCAGGTGATGCGTGTGTTGAGTGTTGTGTGTGTCAAAGAGGTGAGGCAGTGGTGTGTTAAGTCAGAAACCAGGAAGCAGGCAGCGGGCTGGTGAATAACAGACAGATCTGTTGAATCTCAGAACAGACAGACAGACAATCATCTATCCATCTTACGCTGCCTTCCTAGCCACTAATCATATTTCCCTCTGCACCTGATAAAGGCCAGACAGACAGACAGACATGCAGAGTTGGGTGAGTGAAGAGGGGATTCAGAGAGGGATAAAGAGATAAAGAGATGCAATACAGATGGACAGAGAACAAGCAAGAGAGAAAAGGAGAGAGAACATCCAGAGAGTGAAGGAGACTATAGCATCGATCATCAGGGTGTTGTCTTTCTGCCCTTGAGGTTTCACAATAGTAGTCTTGGTAACAACAGCAAATTAAGCTAACAGCATATCAGGTTTCAAAATGTTCTTTAGAAATGAAAACTCCTAGACTAACTATATCAGTTTTGTGGAAGGTCAGAGTCAAAATATGACTCTAAAGTTAGTCTAGGAGTTTTCATTTCTAAAGAACATACTCCAGCTCTCTCTTGCTTTCTCTAGCTAATGGATTATCTACTTCTCCTTCCCTCCTTATCTCCCTCTCCCCCTCTCACTCCCCCTCTCACTCCCCTTCTCCCACTCCCTCTCCCCTCTCATTCCCCCCCTCACTCCCCTTCTCCACCTCCCTCTCCCCTCCCCCTCTCACTCCCACTCCCTCTCCCGTTCCCCCTCTCACTCCCCCTCTCACTCCCACTCCCTCCCGTTCCCCCTCTCACTCCCCTTCCCCCCCTCCCTCTCCCCTCCCCCTCTCACTCCCACTCCCTCTCCCGTTCCCCCTCTCACTCCCCTTCTCCGCCTCCCTCTCCCCTCTCCCCTCCCCCTCTCACTCCCACTCCCACTCCCCTCCCCTTCTCACTCCCCCTCCCACTCCCGTTCCCCCTCTCACTCCCCTTCTCCCCCTCCCTCTCCCCTCCCCTTCTCACTCCCCCTCTCACTCCCCGTCTCAAATCTCTACCCCTCTCTCTGACCCTTTCCATAAAATCCTGCTGTGCTCTCTCTCCTTCTTCCTCTTTCTCTCTCAAACGTTGTAATGACTCCTTTCTACCAGTGGTAATAGAGAGCTCTGAAGGATCAAGGTCACCAATATAATGAAAAACAACTTTAATAGGGAATACTTCCATGCACATTACATCCACAGAAGTACACACATACATACTACAGTATGGGCATCACATTGTACCACCACAGCCTCTCTCTTTTATTGGGGTGTAGTCATTGGGCAAGAGACCGCCAGTGCTGTGTTACAATATCATATTTAACGCTTGGCTGCTCTACAGAAGTGTAATTACCTCTGCAGTGTTATTAAGCACTGTTTTATTACACACATTCACACTGCCGACCCTCTTGCCTGCCCACCCTCCTGCCTGCCTGCCCGCCCTCCTGCCTGCCTGTCTGTCCTCCTGCCTGCCCACCCTCCTGCCTGCCCGCCCTCCTGTCTCCCATCCCTCCTGTCTCCCCACCATCCTGCCTGCCAGCCTTGCTGTCTCCCTGCCTGTCTGTCTGCCCGCCCTCCTGTCTGCCCGCCCTCCTACCCGCCCACCCTCCTGCCTGCCCACCCTACTGTCTGCCCACCCTCCTGCCTGCCCACCCTCCTGTCTGCCCGCCCTCCTGCCTGCCCACCCTCCTGCCTGCCCACCCTCCTGCCTGCCCGCCCTCCTGCCTGCCCACCCTCCTGTCTGCCCGCCCTCCTGCCTGCCCACCCTCCTGCCTGCCCACCCTCCTGCCTGCCCGCCCTCCTGCCTGCCCACCCTCCTGCCTGCCCACCCTCCTGCCTGCCCACCCTCCTGTCTGCCCGCCCTCCTGCCTGCCCACCCTCCTGCCTGCCCGCCCTCCTGCCTGCCCACCCTACTGTCTGCCCGCCCTCCTGCCTGCTCACCTGTCTGCTCACCCTCCTATTTGCCCACCCTCATGTCTGTCTATGCATTTGTGTGTTGTACGCAGGAGATTTGTCTCGCTCTCATGCTCATCTGACTCTCCCCAGGGTTCTATAAAACAATAAGCCTATTTAATACATCTCTTCATTTGTGCATATGTGTGTGTCAGTGTGTGCATAAATACATGCATTTGTGTGTTTGTGCATTGTTCTATCTCTGCCATGTTTGTTTTGCTGTCTGTTAAAGATGTGTCTCTCATTCCAGCTCCCAGATCGATGGCTGTTGAGGATATAAGAGGCAGTATTGATTGTAATTTCCTTCAACGCTCATTCCAATCGCCTTCTTATCACCAATCTAATTTCTATCTGC
>NC_074681.1:18618196-18698196 GCF_029448725.1 Salvelinus fontinalis | reverse complement strand
ATTCCAGAAAATGATGTCATGGCTTTAGAAGCTTCTGATATGCTAATTGACATCATTTAAGTCAATTGGAGGTGTACCTGTGGATGTATTTCAAGGCCTACCTTCAAACTCAGTGCCTCTTTGCTTGACAACATGGGAAAATGAAAAGAAATCAGCCAAGAACTCAAAAAAAATATTGGGGACCTCCACAAGACTGGTTCATCCTTGGGAGCAATTTCCAAACGCCTGAAGGTACCACGTTCATTTGTACAAACAATAGTACGCAAGTATAAACACCATAGGACCACGTAGCTGTCATACCGCTCAGGAATGTGACGTGTTCTGTCTCCTAGAGATGAACGTACTTTTGTGCGAAAAGTGCAAATCAATCCCAGAACAACAGCAATGGACCTTGTGAAGATGCTGGAGGAAACCGGTACAAAAGTATCTATATCCACAGTAAAACGAGTCCTATATCGACATAACCTGAAAGGCCGCTCAGCAAGGACGAAGCCACTGCTCCAAAACATACATAAAAAAAACAGACTATGGTTTGTAACTGCACATGGGGACAAAGATCATACTTTTTGGAGAGATGTCCTTTGGTCTGATGAAACAAAAATAGAACTGTTTGGTCATAATGACCATTGTTATGTTTGGAGGAAACGGGAATGCTTGCAAGACGAAGAACACCATCCCAACCGTGAAGCACAGGGGTGGCAGCATCATGTTGTGGGGCTGCTTTGGTGCAGGAGGGACTGTGCACTTCACAAAATAGATGGCTTCATGAGGAAGGGAAATTATGTGGATATATTGAAACAACATCTCAAGACATTAGTCAGGAAGTTAAAGCTTGGTCGCAAATGGGTCTTCCAAATGGACAATGACCACAAGCATACTTCCAAAGTTGTGGCAAAATGGCTTAAGAACAACAAAGTCAAGGTATTGGACTGGCCATCACAAAGCCCTGACCTCAATCCCATAGAACATTTTTGGGCAGAACTGAAAAGGCGTGTTCGATCAAGGAGGCCTTCAAACCTGACTCAGTTACACCAGATCTGTCAGGAGGAATGGGCCCAAATTCACAAACTTATTGTGGGAAGCTTGTGAAAGGCTACCTGAAATGTTTGACCCAAGTTAAACAATTTAAAGGCAATGCTACCAAATACTAATTGAGTGTATGTAAACTTCTGACCCACTGGGAATGTGATGAAATAAATAAAAGCTGAAATCAATAATTCTCTCTACTATTATTCTGACATTTCACATAATTAAAATAAAGTGGTGATCCTAACTGACCTAAGACAGGGAATTTTTAATAGGATTAAATGTCAGGAATTGTTAAACTGAGTTTAAATGTTTTTGGTTAAGGTGTATGTAAACTTCTGACTTCAACTGTGTGTGTTTGTGTGTGTGCGCGTGTGTGTGTTCTGGGAGAAGGTCTGCTCGTTTGACAACTTCTCTTTACAGTTAGGAGGACTGTAAGTTTTATGAGGTGTTTCATTTTATCTTGTTCGGGAGTGTGAGTCAGATGAGGTGTGTGTATGTGTTTTACTGTATGTAAAATGTGTGTCTGTGTGTAACACAATCCACTCACTCTAGTATTTTCTGTGTAATATTAAATGTAAAATGTCTTTGAGTCACAGATAGCGGTAGACACACCTACTTTTACTGCCTGATGGAAGTGTGTTGTCTTCTTGTGTAGTATATCGTCACCTACTGGGTGTTAAAAGAGTAGTATGGGAACTAACCAGAGTCAGTCAATACTCATACACTCTGAAATAAAAAAATTCTGTCTTTAGTGAGTCAGTATCATAATTCCAGAGAGTCACATAGACCAGTGACATAACTCTCTTCTCCTGAAGGTCAGTATGCCAGAGTGATTACCACAATAACACTGGGACATGGGGGGAGAGGAAGACGATATTAGAGGGATAGAAAGACAGGATGAAATGAGGTGAGACCTGTTTCCTAGACAAAGGTGCCATGTCATCCAGGACTCTGTGGTGAATTGGGTCGTTGTGATTGCCATCCAACATTAAGTGATGCGGTTCTTTCCTGTCAAGCCTGTAGCTTGAAGCATTTTTCTATGCATTTGTTATGCCATTGTGTCTTAACTATTCTGGTAAACCATTCAGGACCGTTCAATAGAATGTAGAAGCCATGGGCCTCCTGAGTGGTGCAGCGGTCTAAGGCACTACATCGCAGTGCTAGAGGCTTCGCTACAGACCTAGGTTTGATCCCAGGCTGTATCACAACCGGCCGTTATCAGGAGTCTCATAGGGCGGCACATAATTGGCCCAGCATTGTCCGGGTTTGGCCGGGGGGGGGCTTTACTTGGCTCGTCGCGCTCTAGCGACTCCTTGTGGAGGGGCCGGGGGCCTGCAGGCTGACAGCAGTCGTCAGTTGAACTGTGTTTCCTCCGACACATTGGTCCGGCTGGATTCCGGGTTAAGCAGGCGGTTGTTAAGATGTGTTCATTCTTCAACTTGTGTACCCCTCTTTCTCTCCTCTCTCTCTTTCGCCCACTCTCTCACATAGCTCCCTCCCCAGTCACGTCCATCCAGGCCAGTGATGTCACCAGGCACGGTGTGTCCTTGGCATGGCAACAGCCCGACCGGCCCAATGGGGTCATCCTTGAGTACGAGGTCAAGTACTACGAGAAGGTAAGGTGTCTCGTGGGAACCGCGTTTCAGAAATCAGATATTCTGTGGAAACCTATTGTAACTGTGTGTTTGTGTGTTATGTGTATCTGTGAGTGTATAAGTTTTCACCTGCTTCAACTGCTTCAACTGTTATCAATAGACCTATAAAATAACCAATAAACTATCTTCAAAACCTTCCTTGTGTTTGACACAGAAATGGATAGAAGGAGAAATGTAGCAGGTTGACATTTATTGTCATGAGTCTTGTCCTGGAGGCAGAACTGAGTGTAAAAATTCATGAAAACAAAAATATATTTTTTGTTCTTAATTTAAGTTTAGGGTTAGCAGTGTGGTTAGGGTTATAATGTTGTGACTTGTGGCTGTGCCAGCAGAGCTGCCTCCAGAACAAGATCAGTTACACAAAACGCTAACCTGCAGAAATGGAGGGAGAGATAATACGAGATAAAATATGTTGGGAGAGAAAAAGAGAGAGTTTGAGGCAATGTAGATAAGAGATGGGCAAGCTGTGGGAGGGATTTGTGACTGTGGCAATGTTTTTGTGTGTGTCCTTGCTTGAATGGTTACGTGAATATAGGCCATAGGGAGAGGGATTTCCCTCCAGACCCACACAGAAAACATTGTTCTGCAACTTCAAGTTACATTTTAGAATCATGTTCTCATCTCTTACCCATTTCCTTTTTGCTTGCCAATTATAATGGGTTGTATTTTAGTATGATGTACTGTATATTGGAACGCTTCATATAGTGGACATTGACACATCCCTCACCTCTTTTCCTCCTATCCAATCAGAATCAGAAGGAGAGGTCCTACCGCATTATGAAGACGTCATCCCGTAGTGCTGATATCACTGGGCTGAACCCACTCACTGTGTACGTCTTTCACGTGCGCGCTCGCACGGCCGCCGGATACGGAGAGTTCAGCGCCCCCTTTGAGTTTTCCACCAACTCAGGTACAACACTATGTTCTATTTGTCTATTTTTATAGAGCAAGGGATATTGATCAAAAAATATGTACCTGTTTTTTAATGAATACATCCTGGTTTGTGACTTGTTGTCTCCTCCCCCTGTCAGATCCCTTGCCTCTGATTGGTAATGCCGCTAACTCCACCCTTCTCCTACTGTCAATCAGTGGGGGTGTGGTTCTACTGCTCATCTCTACCACAGTCTTCATCGTCAGCCACAGGTACACACACACACACAGCCGCAGGTTAACATACATACAGTGTGTCCTAAAGGAGACAGTGTATCCTAAAGGAGACAGTATGTCCAAAAGGAGACAGTATGTATGATGGCAACCAGGAGGAGATGGCTGCTATGTTACGGGCTCCTAACCAATTGTGCTATTGTGTGTTTTTTTTGTAACTTATTTTGTACATAATGTTTCTGCCACCGTCTCTTATGACCGAAAAGAGCTTCTGGACATCAGAACAGCGATTACTCACCTCATACTGGACGAAGATCTTTTCGTTTAACAAGTCGGACGCAAAGGATTTACTTCAGGCACCCGACAAGGCCCAAATCCCCGTCATTCGTATGATGAAGAGACGGAGATATCGGTGACGAAGGTCGGGGTGCCTTGTAAGTACGGCTAGTGAGTAATCCCCCTCTACCATCAGTCCTATTAGCCAACGTGCAATCATTGGGTAACAAAATGGATGAGCTCCGATCAAGATTATCCTACCAACGGGACATTAAAAACTGTAATATCTTATGTTTCACCGAGTCGTGGCTGAACGACGACATGGATAACATACAGCTAGCTTGGTTTTCGGTCCATCGGGAAGATGGAACAGCTGCATCTGGTAAACCACGGGGTGGCAGTCTATGTCTATTTGTAAATAACAGCTGGTGCAAGAAATCTAATATTAAGGAAGTCTCAAGGTTTTGCTCACCTGAGGTAGAGTATCTCATGATAAGCTGTAGACCACACTATTTACCAAGAGTTCTCATCTATATTTTTTGTAGCTGTCTATTCATCACCACAAAACGATGCTGGCACTAAGACGGCAATCAATCGAGCTCTATAAGGCGATAAGCAAACAAGAAAATGCTCATCCAGAGGCGGTACTCCTAGTGGCCGGGGACTTTAATGCATGGAAACTTAAATTTGTTTTAGCTCATTTCTACCAGCATGTTAAATATGCAACCAGAGGGAAAAAAAACTCTAGACCACCTTTACTGCACACACAGAGACGCGTACAAAGCTCTCCCTCGCCCTCAATTTGGCAAATCTTACCATAACTCTATCCTCCTGATTCCTGCTTAAAGCAAAAACTTAAACAGGAAGTACCAGTGACTCGCTCAATAAGGAAGTGGTCAGATAACGAGGATGCTAAGCTACAGGACTGTTTTGCTAGGACAGACTGGAATATGTTCCGGAATTCTTCTAATGGCATTGAGGAGTACATCACATCAGTCACTGGCTTCATCAATAAGTGCATCGATGACGTTGTCCCCACAGTGACCATACGTACATACCACAAACAGAAGCCATGGATTACAGGCAACATCCGCACTGAGCTAAAGTGTAAAGCTGCCGCTTTCACGGAGCGGGACTCTAACCCAGACGCTTATAAGAAATCCCGCTATGCCCTCTGACGAACCATCAAACAGGCAAAACGTCAATACAGGACTAAGATTGAATCGTTCTACACCGGCTCTGACACTTGTTGGATGTGGCAGGGCTTGCAAACTGGATGTGGCATGGCTTGCAAACTGGATGTGGCAGGGCTTGCAAACTGGATGTGGCAGGGCTTGCAAACTGGATGTGGCAGGGCTTGCAAACAGACTACAAAGGGAAGCACAGCCGTGAGTTGCTTAGTGACACGTGCCTACTAGACGAGCTAAATGACTTCTATGCTCGCTCCGTAGCCAATGTGAGTAAAACAGGTTAACTTCTTTGGGCTGCAAGCCCGAAGCCGGGCACAATATGACAACAGCCACTTCAAGTGCAGGGCGCGAAATTCAAAAGATATTTTTTAGAAATATTTAACTTTCACACATTTACAAGTCCAATACAGCAAATGAAAGATAAACATCTTGTGAATCCAGCCAACATGTCCGATTTTTAAAATGTTTTACAGCGAAAACACCACGTATATTTATGTTAGCTCACCACCAAATACAAAAAAGGACAGACATTTTCACAGCACGGGTAGCATGCACAAAACCAACCTAACTAACCAACCAAACTAACCAAGAAACAACTTCATCAGATGACAGTCTTATAACATGTTATACAATAAATCTATGTTTTGTTCAAAAAATTTGCATATTTGAGGTATAAATCAGTTTTACATTGCAGCTACCATCACAGCTACCATCACAAATAGCACCGAAGCAGCCTGAGTAATTACAGACACCAACGTGAAATACCTAAATACTCATCATAAAACATTTCTGAAAAATACATGGTGTACAGCAAATGAAAGACAAGGATCTTGTGAATCCAGCCAATATTTCCGATTTCTTAAGTGTTTTACAGCGAAAACACAATATAGCATTATATTAGCTTTCCACAATAGCCAGAAACACAAGCCATTTACCAGCAGCAAAAGTTAGCGATCGTAACAAACCAGCAAAAGTTATATAATTTTTGACTAAGTTTGGAGCTGTGCTTTGGGTCATTGTCCTGTTGTAAGAGGAAATTGGCTCCAATTAAGGGCCGTCCACAGGGTATGGCATGGCGTTGCAAAATGGAGTGATAGCCTTCCTTCTTCAAGATCCCTTTTACCCTGTACAAATCTCCCACTTTACCACCACCAAAGCACCCCCAGACCATGACATTGCTTCTACCATGCTTGACAGATGGCGTCAAGCACTCCTCCAGCATCTTTTAATTTTTTCTGCGTCTCACGAATGTTCCTCTTTGTGATCCGAACACCTCAAACTTAGATTTGTCTGTCCACAACACTTTTTTCCAATCTTCCTCTGTCCAGTGTCTGTGTTCTTTTGCCCATCTTAATCTTTTATTTTTATTGGCCAGTCTGAGATATGTCTTTTTCTTTGCAACTCTGATTGGAAGGCCAGCATCCCAGAGTCGCCTCTTCACTGTTGACATAGAGACTGGTGCTTTGCAGGTACTATTTAATGAAGCTGCCAGTTGAGTACTTGTGAGGTGTCTGTTTCTCAAACTAGATACTCTGATGTACTTGTCCTCTTGCTCAGTTGTGCACCTAGGCCTCCCACTCCTCTTTCTATTCTGGTTAGAGCCAGTTTGCGCTGTTCTGTGAAGGGAGTAGTATGAGATCTTCAGTTTCTTGGCAATTTCTCGCATGGAATAGCCTTCATTTCTCAGAACAAGAATAGACTGATGAGTTTCAGAAGAAAGTTCTTTGTTTCTGGCCATTTTGAGCCTGTAATCGAGCCCACAAATGCTGATGCTCCAGATACTCAACTAGTCTAAAGAAGGCCAGTTTTATTGCTTCTTTAAGCAGAACAATAGTTTCCAGCTGTGCTAACATAATTGCAAAAGTGTTTTCTAATGAGCCTTTTAAAATTATAAACTTGGATAAGCTAACACAACGTGCCATTGGAACACAGGAGTGATGGTTGCTGATAATGGGCCTCTGTATGCCTATGTAGATATTCCTTAAAAAATCCGCCGTTTCCAGTTACAATAGTCATTTACAACATTAACAATGTCTACACTGTATTTCCGATCAATTTGATGTTATTTTAATGGACAAAACATTTGCTTTTCTTTCCAAAACAAGGACATTTCTAAGTGGCCCCAAACCTTTGAATGGTAGTGTACCTATTACCTCAATTACCTCGACTAACCGGTGCCCCCGCACATTGACTATGTACCAGTATCCCCCTGTATATAGCCTCGCTACAGTTTTTTTATTCCGTCATTTCCGGTCACAACTTGCAGACTTGTTTATGTTTTGCTGTGCGTTTTGTTGCCAACCTTATTTTGCTACCTGACAACTTTACGGTTTTACTTTTTAATTACCGTTTATATTTTTTGTTTTTCACTCACTCAACTTTTTTTCATTTAACTTTTTCACTCCGGACGCTTTATCTGGACATGGTTCGTCAGGACTTCCAACAGCTGAAGCTAAGTAGTAACATTAACATGATGCCTCCTAATTGCAGTCGCTGTACTCATAATATACAGGAGAACGATCGCCTTACGGCGAGGATAGCTGTGCTACAAGCCCAGCTTCAGACGCAATCGTTAGGCAAGGGTAATTTCAGTGTAGGAAAGGATGAAACAGCGTCTGTGCCACCAGTAAGTACAGATAGTAACGTTAGTACAAATCCCCTCGCACGGTCCCCGCAGCTGGACAACTTTCTCATGGCTTCTGGAGGGAAATGCTGAAATGCTCAACCGGTGTCGCTCATTCAGCCGACAGAAACGTTCAACCGGTTCTCCCCATTAAGCAGCGAGTCGGAGTCTGAGGCCGAGCCTTCTCTGGTCTCTACTCCTCCCGTTACGGGGTCTGAGACGCCGAAGCCTCCCACTATTAGCTCTGACAAATTGAAAACCCTAGTCATTGGCGACTCCATTACCCGCAGTATTAGACTTAAAAACGAATCATCCAGCGATCATACACTGTTTACCAGGGGGCAGGGCTACCGATGTTAAGGCTAATCTGAAGATGGTGCTGGCTACAGCTAAAACTGGCGAGTGTAGAGAGTATAGAGATATTGTTATCCACGTCGGCACCAACGATGTTAGGATGAAACCGTCAGAGGTCACCAAGCGCAACATAGCTTCAGCGTGGAAATCAGCTAGAAAGATGTGTCGGCATCGAGTAATTGTTTCTGGCCCCCTCCCAGTTAGGGGGAGTGATGAGCTCTACAGCAGAGTCTCACAACTCAATCGCTGGTTGAAAACTGTTTTCTGCCCCTCCCAAAAGATAACATTTGTAGATAATTGGCCCTCTTTCTGGGACTCAGCCACAAACAGGACCAAGCCTGGTCTGCTGAGGAGTGACGGACTCCATCCTAGCTGGAGGGGTGCTCTCATCTTATCTACCAGCATAGACAGGGCTCTAGCTCCACAATGAAATAGGGTGCAGGCCAGGCAGCAGGCTGTTAGCCAACCTGCCAGCTTAGTGGAGTCTGCCACTAGCACAGTCAGTGTAGTCAGCTCTGCTATCCCCATTGAGACCGTGTCTGTGCCTCGACCTAGGTTGGGCAAAACTAAACATGGCGGTGTTCGCCTTAGCAATCTCACTAGAATAAAGACCTCCTCCATTCCTGCCATTATTGAAAGAGATCGTGATACCTCACATCTCAAAATAGGGCTACTTAATGTTAGATCCCTCACTTCAAAGGCAGTTAGTCAATGAACTAATCACCTCCTGGTTACACTAGTGACCATATCCCCCGTGCATCCCGCAAAGGCGGAGGTGTTGCTAACATCTACGATAGCAAATTTCAATTTACAAAAAAAAAAATGGCGTTTTCGTCTTTTGAGCTTCTAGTCATGAAATCTATGCAGCCTACTCAATCACTTTTTATAGCTACTGTTTACAGGCCTCCTGGGCCATATACAGCGTTCCTCACTGAGTTCCCTGAATTCCTATCGGACCTTGTAGTCATAGCAGATAATATTCAAATTTTTTGTGATTTTAATTTTCACATGGAAAAGTCCACAGACCCACTCCAAAAGGCTTTCGGAGCCATCATCGACTCAGTGGGTTTTGTCCAACATGTCTCTGGACCTACTCACTGTCACAGTCATACTCTGGACCTAGTTTTGTCCCCTGGAATAAATGTTGTGGATCTTAATGTTTTTAATGTATCGGACGACCATTTTATTACGTTTGCAATCGCAAAAAATAATCTGCTCAGACCCCAACCAAGGAGCATCAAAAGTCGTGCTAAAAAATCTCAGACAACCAACAGATTCCTTGATGCCCTTCCAGACTCCTTCTGCCTACCCAAGGACGTCAGAGGACAAAAATCAGTTAACCACCTAACTGACGAACTCAATTTAACCTTGCGCAATACCCTAGATGCAGTTGCACCCCTAAAAACTAAAAATATTTGTCATAAGAAACTAGCTCCCTGGTATACAGAAAATACCCGAGTTCTGAAGCAAGCTTCCAGAAAATTGGAACAGATATGGCGCCACACCAAACTGGAAGTCTTCCGACTAACTTGGAAAGACAGTAGCGTGCAGTATCAAAGAGCCCTCGCTGCTGCTCGATCATCCTATTTTTCCAACTTAATTGAGGAAAATAAGAACAATCCTAAATTTATTTTTGATACTGTCGCAAAGCTAACTTAAAAGCAGCATTCCCCAAGAGAGGATGGCTTTCACTTCAGCAGTAATAAATTCTAGGATCAAGAGAGACACTCAAGTGTTTTAGTACTATATCTCTTGACACAATGATGAAAATAATCACGGCCTCTAAACCTTCAAGCTGCATACTGGACCCTATTCCAACTAAACAACTGAAAGAGCTGCTTCGTGTGCTTGGCCCTCCTATGTTGAACATAATAAACGGCTCTCTATCCACCGGTTGTGTACCAAACTCACTAAAAGTGGCAGTAATAAAGCCTCTCTTGAAAAGCCAAACCTTGACCCAGAAAATGTAAAAAACTATCGGCCTATATCGAATCTTCCATTCCTTTAAAAAAAAAAATGAAAAAGCTGTTGCGCAGCAACTCACTGCCTTCCTGAAGACAAACAATGTATACGAAATGCTTCAGTCTGGTTTCAGACCCCATCATAGCACTGAGACTGCACTTGTGAAGCTGGTAAATGACCTTTTAATAGCGTCAGACCGAGGCTCCGCATCTGTCCTCGTGCTCTTAGACCTTAGTGCTGCTTTTGATACCATCGATCACCACATTCTTTTGGAGAGATTGGAAACCCAAATTGGTCTACACGGACAAGTTCTGGCCTGGTTTAGATTTTATCTGTCGGAAAGATATCAGTTTGTCTCTTTGGATGGTTTGTCCTCTGACAAATCAACTGTAAATGTCGGTGTTCCTCAAGGTTCCGTTTTAGGGCCACTATTGTTTTCACTATATATTTTACCTCTTGGTGATGTCATTCGGAAACATAATGTTAACTTTCACTGCTATGCGGATGCCACACAGCTGTACATTTCAATGAAACATGGTGAAGCCCCAAAATTGCCCTCGCTAGAAGCCTGTATTTCAGACATAAGGAAGTGGATGGCTGCAAACTTTCTACTTTTAAACTCGGACAAAACAGAGATGCTTGTTCTAGGTCCCAAGAAACAAAGAGATCGTCTGTTGAATCTGACAATTAGTCTTGATGGTTGTACAGTCATCTCAAATAAAACTGTGAAGGACCTCGGCGTTACTCTGGACCCTGATCTCTCTTTTGACGAACATATCAAGACTGTTTCAAGGAATAGCTTTGTTCCATCTACGTAACATTGCAAAAATCTGAAACTTTCTGTCCAAAAATGATGCAGAAAAATTAATCCATGCTTTTGTTACTTCTATGTTAGACTACTGCAATGCTCTACTTTCCGGCTACCCGGATAAAGCACTAAATAAACTTCAGTTAGTGCTAAATACGGCTGCTAGAATCCTGACTAGAACCCAACATTTTTATCATATTACTCCAGTGCTAGCTTCCCTACACGGGCTTCCTGTTAAGGCAAGGGCTGATTTCAAGGTTTTACTGCTAACCTACAAAGCATTACATGGGCTTGCCTATCTTTCCGATTTGGTCCTGCCGTACATACCTACACGTCACAAGACGCAGGCCTCCTAATTGTCCCTAGAATTTCTAAGCAAACAGCTGGAGGCAGGGCTTTCTCTTATAGATCTCAATTTTAATGGAATGGTCTGCCTACTCATGTGAGAGACGCAGACTCGGTCTCAACCTTTAAGTCTTTACTGAAGACTCATCTCATTTCTCTCAGTGTGTATGATTGAGTCTAGTCTGGCCCAGGAGTGTGAAGGTGAACGGAAAGGCTCTGGAGCAACGAACCGCCCTTGCTGTCTCTGCCTGACCGGTTCCCCTCTCTCCACTGGGATTCTCTGCCTCTAACCCTATTACAGGGGCTGAGTCACTGGCTTACTGGTGCTCTTCCATGCTGTCCCTAGGAGGGGTGCGTCACTTGAGTGGGTTGAGTCACTGACGTGATCTTCCTGTCTGGGTTGGCGACCCCCCTTGGGTTGTGCCGTGGAGGAGATCTTTGTGTGCTATACTCGGCATTGTCTCAGGATGGTAAGTTGGTGGTTGAAGATATCCCTCTAGTGGTGTGGGGGCTGTGCTTTGGCAAAGTGGGTGGGGTTATATCCTGCCTGTTTGGCCCTGTCCGGGGGTATCATCGGATGGGGCCACAATGTCTCCTGACCCCTCCTGTCTCAGCCTCCAGTATTTATGCTGCAGTAGTTTATGTGTCGGGGGGCTAGGGTCAGTCTGTTATATCTGGAGTACTTTATCCGGTGTCCTATGTGAATTTAAGTATGCTCTCTCTAATTCTCTCTTTCTCTCTCTCGGAGGACCTGGCATGATGACTCCTTGCTGTCCCCAGTCCACCTGGCCGTGCTGCTGCTCCAGTTTCAACTGTTCTGCCTGCGGCTATGGAACCCTGACCTGTTCACCGGACGTGCTACCTGTCCCAGACCTGCTTTTTTCAACTCTCTAGAGACAGCAGGAGCGGTAGAGATAGTCTTAATGATTGGCTATGAAAAGCCAACTGACATTTACTCCTGAGGTGCTCGACAACTACTGTGAATATTATTATTTTTATGAACATTTGAACATCTTGGCCATGTTCTGTTATAATCTCCACCCGGCACAGCCAGAAGAGGACTGGCCACCCCTTATAGCCTGGTTCCTCTCTAGGTTTCTTCCTAGGTTTTGGCCTTTCTAGGGAGTTTTTCCTAGCCACCGTGCTTCTACACCTGCAATGCTTGCTTTTTGGGGTTTTAGGCTGGGTTTCTGTACAGCACTTTGAGATATCAGCTGATGTAAGAAGGGCTATATAAATACATTTGATTTGATTTATTGTTGCTCCTTAATTATTTGTTGTTTTAAAAAAATATATATTTTTTTTTTTTCTTCACTTCAGTTCATTTTAGTATATACTTTCTTAACACTTCTTAAAGCTGCATTGTTGGTTAAGGGCTTGTAAGTAAGCATTTCACTGTAAGGTCTACAGCTGTTGTATTCGGCGCATCTGACAAATAACATTTGATTTGATTGATTTGATTTGTCCTAAAAGAGACGGTGTTTCCAAAAGGCCTGATTGCTCACCTGGTAATCCCCTTGTCCCTGATTTTATCATTAGTGTTCACAAAAACACAGCCCCTGTATCAACTTTCCCTTGCCTCCACACACACACACACACACACACACAACCTCTCCCTTGAGGCTGCTTTATACTGAGAGTGGCTCTCAGGACTAAGGTGTCACGCGTGTAGGCACTCACACACACACACACACCCCCGCACACACACACAAGTCACTATTCTCCCTCCATCCCCTTCTCCTTCTTCCTAAGTCACTGTTCTCCCTCCATCCCCTTCTCCTTCTTCCTAAGTCACTGTTCTCCCTCCATCCCCCTCTCCTTCTTCCTAAGTCACTATTCTCCCTCCATCCCCCTCTCCTTCTTCCTAAGTCACTATTCTCCCCCCATCCCCCTCTCCTTCTTCCTAAGTCACTATTCTCCCCCCATCCCCCTCTCCTTCTTCCTAAGTCACTATTCTCCCTCCATCCCCCTCTCCTTCTTCCTAAGTCACTATTCTCCCTCCATCCCCCTCTCCTTCTTCCTAAGTCACTATTCTCCCCCCATCCCCCTCTCCTTCTTCCTAAGTCACTATTCTCCCCCCATCCCCCTCTCCTTCTTCCTAAGTCACTATTCTCCCTCCATCCCCCTCTCCTTCTTCCTAAGTCACTATTCTCCCTCCATCCCCCTCTCCTTCTTCCTAAGTCACTATTCTCCCCCCATCCCCCTCTCCTTCTTCCTAAGTCACTATTCTCCCTCCATCCCCTTCTCCTTCTTCCTAAGTCACTATTCTCCCCCCATCCCCCTCTCCTTCTTCCTAAGTCACTGTTCTCCCTCCATCCCCCTCTCCTTCTTCCTAAGTCACTATTCTCCCCCCATCCCCCTCTCCTTCTTCCTAAGTCACTATTCTCCCTCCATCCCCCTCTCCTTCTTCTACCTGTTAGTGAGCTGTGTTCTGTTCCCTTCACTACTTCATTCTCTACCTCTGTTATTTCAGGAGGGGACAATACAGCAAAGCTAAGCAGGACTTAGAGGAGGAGAAACATTTAAACCCAGGTAAGACCACACACACAAACAAACATGGCCGAGCACATACTCATGTGGGCATCCCTCTATCCCTTCCAATTTATTTTCTCAAACCATCTCCATTCCCCCCCTCCTTCCCTCCCCCTCTCCATCTGAAGGTGTGAGGATATACGTGGACCCCTTCACCTATGAGGACCCGGACCAGGCTGTCCATGAGTTTGCCAAAGAGATTGACGCCTCCAACATACACATAGAGAAAGTAATTGGCATCGGTAAGGGAGCCTGACACACACACTGATAATAAATCATCAAGGTGTGTGTGTGTGTGTGTGTGTGTGTGTGTGTGTGTGTGTGTGTGTGTGTGTGTGTGTGTGTGTGTGTGTGTGTGTGTGTGTGTGTGTGTGTGTGTGTGTGTGTGTGTGTGTGTGTGTGTGTGTGTGTGTGTGTGTGTGTGCATGGTAGGTGAGTTTGGGGAGGTGTGTAGTTATTGATATTGTGTGTATCTGTGTGTGTTGTATGTGAGTTTGGGGAGGTGTGTAGTTATTTATACTGTGTGTATCTGTGTGCGTTGTAGGTGAGTTTGGGGAGGTGTATAGTTATTTATACTGTGTGTATCTGTGTGCGTTGTAGGTGAGTTTGGGGAGGTGTGTAGGTATTTATACTGTGTGTATCTGTGTGTGTTGTAGGTGAGTTTGGGGAGGTGTGTAGTTATTTATACTGTCTGTATCTGTGTGTGTTGTAGGTGAGTTTGGGGAGGTGTGTAGTTATTTATACTGTCTGTATCTGTGTGCGTTGTAGGTGAGTTTGGGGAGGTGTGTAGGTATTTATACTGTGTGTATCTGTGTGTGTTGTAGGTGAGTTTGGGGAGGTGTGTAGTTATTTATACTGTCTGTATCTGTGTGTGTTGTAGGTGAGTTTGGGGAGGTGTGTAGTTATTTATACTGTGTGTATCTGTGTGCGTTGTAGGTGAGTTTGGGGAGGTGTGTAGTTATTTATACTGTGTGTATCTGTGTGTGTTGTAGGTGAGTTTGGGGAGGTGTGTAGTTATTTATACTGTGTGTATCTGTGTGCGTTGTAGGTGAGTTTGGGGAGGTGTGTAGTGGCCGTCTGCGGCTCCAGGGGAAGAGAGAGATCTACGTGGCCATAAAGAGTCTGAAGGCAGGATATGCTGACAAACAGAGGCGGGAGTTCCTCTCTGAGGCCAGCATCATGGGACAGTTCGACCACCCAAACATCATCAGACTGGAGGGTGTGGTCACACGATGTGAGTGATTGACAGCTACTTTGACCAATCTAAGCAGATATTTACAGGTTCTTTCTTCGTTTAGAAAGTAAAAGCAGGGAACCCAAAACTGATCTTTGTAGAACTCCACCCTGGCTTAATCGCTGCTTGTTTGTCTCCTGTTCAGGTAAACCAGTGATGATCATCACAGAGTACATGGAGAATGGATCCCTCAACACCTTCCTCAGGGTAAGAAGGAGAACGAGAGAGAGTCTGTGTCTTTGTGTTCATACTGTAAACTCTATTCTAATGTCTGTATTGTCTTTCTCCATTAGAAACACGACGGTCAGTTCACAGTGATCCAGCTGGTGGGCATGCTGCGTGGCATCGTGTCGGGCATGAAGTACCTGTCTGACATGAGCTACGTTCACCGAGACCTGGCCGCCCGCAACATCCTGGTCAACAGCAACCTGGTGTGTAAGGTGTCTGACTTCGGCCTGTCACGAGTACTGGAGGACGACCCTGAGGCAGCATACACCACACGGGTAAGAACACAGAAACACAGGATAGAACATAGAACAAAGAACCTAAACATGCTTATTACTTGTCTGAAGTAATGATTTATTATGCAAGATAAGGTTTCAATGATTGTTAGATCACTCATCTTTTAAATGTGGGTCCTTAGCACCTGTGGATCCTAATTTCTCATTTCTCATTCTCTTCCATGTGTTACAGGAGGTGACTGGGACGTACCACTCTCCAGAGGGGAAGATCCCCATCAGATGGACTGCTCCAGAGGCCATCGCCTACAGGAAGTTCACCCCAGCCTCTGACACATGGAGCTACGGCGTGGTCATGTGGGAGGTGATGTCATATGGAGAGCGGCCATATTGGGACATGAGTAACCAGGATGTAAGCATGTGTTAAAACTCAAAAACAGGACATTCGCCTGAATGTGAGACAGAAACTAAGTTGAGCAGTTAGACAAAGTTAGTTAAACATGCTTTCTTACCCACTTGATCCCTATCTCCCCCTCTCTCTAGGTGATAAAAGCGATAGATGAGGGTTACCGTCTGCCCCCACCTATGGACTGTCCAGTTTGTCTGCACCAACTGATGTTAGACTGCTGGCAGAGAGACAGAATACACAGACCAAGTTTCACGCAGATCCTCAACATTCTGGATAAACTCATCCGCAACCCAACTACCACACTGAAGAGGACAGGAGGAGAGAGGTACACACACACACACCCAGAGGAAACCATGTCTTTCATTGCAGGCCCTTTCAATGTTTTTTCAGCATAACATGGACTCACTATAACTCATTATTTCTTTATATCTCTGTGCAGGCCTGTTCCCACTCTGTTGGAGCCTGTAGGAGGTCCAGAGTTTGTGTCAGTGTGGTCAGTAGAATACTGGCTCCAGGCTATAGGGATGGACATGTACAGAGACATCGTCACTGCTGCTGGATACACCAGTCCTGACAGCCTGCTAACCCTCACACAGCAGTGAGTCGGTTTCTCTCTCTCTCTCTCTGTCTCGCTCTGTCTCTCTCTCTCCCTCTCAATTCAAGGGGCTTTATTGGCATGAGAAACATATGTTAACCATGCCAAAGCAAGTGAAGTAGATAATATACAAAAATGAAATGAACAGTAAACATTACACTCACAGAAGTTCCAAAAAAATAAAGACATTACAAATGTCATATTATGTATATATACAGTGTTGTAACAATGTGCAAATGGGTAAAGTACAAAAGGGAAAATAAATAAATATAAATATTGGTTGTATTTACAATGGTGTTTGTTCTTCACTGGTTGCCCTTTTCTTGTGGCAACAGGTCACAAATCATGCTGCTGTGATGTCACGCTGTGGTATTTCACCCAGTAGATATGGGAGTTTATCAAAATTGGGTTTGTTTTTTCGAATTCTTTGTGGATCTGTGTATTCGGAGGGAAATATGTGTCTCTAATATGGTCATACATTTGGCAGGAGGTTAGGAAGTGCAGCTCAGTCTCCACCTCATTTTGTGGGCAGTGTGCACATAGCCTGTCTTCTCTTGAGAGCCATGTCTGCCTACGGCGTCCTTTCTCAATAGTCTCTCTCTGTCTCTCCTATTCTCTCGCTTTTTCTCTCTCTTTCTTTTTGTGTGTCCGTGTGCATGCTCTGTTCAACTCCCAACATGCCTAATTGTGTGTTGTACTATGTTTACAGGGACATGGCCAGTATAGGAATCGTCACACCATCACACCAGGACCAGATCCTTGCCAGTGTGCAGCAGGTATTGCTGTCCCACATGCAACAAATACAGGACCAGATGCAGGACAGTATGGTTCCCGTCTGAGCCAGTGAATGGATATAAAACAGAAACAGACGTTTACGTCATCCATGCACTTTAGATTGAGATGTTCATAAGGAATAACGTCAACAAACAAACCCTACAACAGAAAATATGAACGGAGGAGAGAAAAGAGGCACTTTTATAAACCATATAACCTTAGGGCATAGTTCAGAGGATTGACCTGAGGCTGAAGAAGCTGTTGAAGAGGTTCCCTGTGTGTTTCAGTGGAACCAACGGAACTTTCCGTCTCTTGTTCTGTTTACTTTTTGTACATATGTGTCTGTAAAAAAAAGAAATTCAACTGCTCTTAATTATTTTCTTTTTTTGGTGACTTTGTGACACGACAATATTTGTCACGGTCATCCTGACTTAAGTCATGTGCGAAACGTTTCTGTAGTTTGTTTAGAGTTCGGCTGGGCGATATGACCTAAGAATGATGATTAGATTATTATTTTTTCATATTTATGGGTGATTCACGATATATCAATTTCTAAAAGGTTTTCTCTAAATAAGCATTGTTGTATATACATAAAGGTAAAATACACTACATTTCACTAATTATTGTATTATTTTATCAAAATAGTTTAACCTTCTTTTTTTGCAATAATCACTGATATGGCTTTCAAGTCTGTCTATGAAAATGCCATTTTTGTTACAAATGTAATAACCAGAAGCATGCATAATGCACATTCACTAATAATGACTAACTTCTTGTAGAAGGCATTTCAGAAGATTGTTTATAATCTCTCAAGCACCAGTCCACATCTTAGTGAGTAGCCAGGTAATCTTTATATTTCAAATTTTGCCAACTTGGATTTTTTTGCTAGCTACAAGGCAGAACAGTTGAATTGTTATCGCCTCCCATTGTTAGGGCAGAGACATGAGCATCTCGTCATTATATACAGATCTCTGGTGTAAATGGGAAGGTGCACACAGCACAGAAGGAGCGAAGGAGACGAGACCAAAAAGACAACATGAGAACAAGCGGATATAAGAATGTTATCAAAAAAAGAACTTGATTTTGCAATACAGGTATTTGGAATATCGTGCAAGAAGATGAATTCAAATTAATTTGATATATTGCCCAGCCCTAGTTCAGTGGTGCCAATGTTTTCTGTTCAGATAAACTTTTGTTTTTGATCTCCACTACACAAACAGAATATATGTCTCCAATTTACCACATATGCATTTCAGGACCACACTACTCATTAATCTCCAATACAATATAAGGACTCCAACTCCCATAACCACTAAGGAGTAGTCCATCCATTGAACTTTGTTGACCAGTACTAATAAGTGCTACATCCATTCATCAACAAGGACTTGTAAGTTTATAGTGAAGCAGAGTTCAATGAATAAAACCAGGAGTTGAATGTCCACCAAGTATGGCCTAAGGCATTTCATATGACTACGATAGTCTATATTTTGTCATTGTGCAAATTTGCTGTTAATCAAATCTGAATCGTGACAGAATGTTGGCAAATTTTCAGCTGGTAGGGGAGAGATGTTTTAGCTGTTGTGGAGCGTTGGGCTCTATCTGAAACATTTGAAGGAGAGATGTTTTAGCTGTTGTTGGGCTCTATCTGAAACATTTGAAGGAGAGATGTTTTAGCTGTTGTGGAGCGTTGGGCTCTATCTGAAACATTTGAAGGAGAGATGTTTTAGCTGTTGTTGGGCTCTATCTGAAACATTTGAAGGAGAGATGTTTTAGATGTTGTTGGGCTCTATCTGAAACATTTGAAGGAGAGATGTTTTAGCTGTTGTGGAGCGTTGGGCTCTATCTGAAACATTTGAAGGATGTCTGAAAGTCAACAGAAACTTAAAGGACAAGCTGAGAAAGTGTAATTCTGAAGCATCACGCTGTGTGTGCGTGCGTGCGTGCTTGTCTTTGAGGACCAGTTTTGGATATGCAAAGCCAGGAAGACAGGGAGGAGAGTGTTATGTGATAGAATGTATTGTGCCAAGCTCTCAATGCCTTTTTTATTGAGGATGAACACACTAACAATGGTTTTATCTAGTCAACGATTAGCATATACTGTAGGTATTCTATGTCTTTGTAAATGTAATTGTTTGAAAATGAATTCAGGTACATGAAGCATTTCATTCTATTTATAGTCTTCTAATTATCTGGGTTGTAAATTGTAAAATAGGAATATGGAAAATGACTGACTGACATATTGTATTGTAATAAATGTCCAAACTGAGATGGGCTGCTTCTGTCAGAACTTATTTTTGCCACAGATGCGGCAGAGTGTGTGTGACTGGGAAGTGTGTGTGTGTTTGTGTGTATGTAACGACGTGAAGAGTGTTCACTAGTGTGTTCTGGCCAGCGGCGGCAAAGCCAGGTGGATTCAAGTGAAGGGTGCTGGGAGGCGTTCTGTTAAAACGTTCAGTGGTGTGGAGAGTGCCATCTGCTAAACACACAATGTGACACACATACACACACACACACACACATACACACACACCCACACATACACACACACCCACAACAGGAGAGAACTACACATGGACAGAATAGGACAGGGGACTAACATACATAGCAGTACAGAACATGGTGTACTCAGGGATATGTGTCACTGGAGCAACTGCTTGCACAAAACCAAACCTCAATTTCACATTCAAATCTGGGATATTTGTTCATTTGATTTTGGATGGAATAAAATTCTTGCCAGCTGGAGACAACAGCAAGTCACCTTGGATACTCAGACATTCTACACCAGGGTTTTGCATAGGATCTGACTGACACGGACACACACACAGACACACATCTGCCCTGTGGGTTAGGGGTGCGGGGCAGAGATATGCTGTGACAGTCTTTTTGAAGAGTTGCTCCCGTTAACGGCCTTAGACACACTGCTTTCTCACACAAAACACACCCTGTCTGATGAATACAGGCGCACCCACTCTACCATTCTAATAGAGTTTGAGGGATACCCAAGCACCAAGCTAGACACCAGTTACTAATCTGCCTGTCTGTCTCTGCAAGAAACCATATTAAGAAAAAGGATTTTCTCTCTCTCGCTCTCTCTCTCTCGCTCTCTCTCTCTCTCTCTCTCTCTGTAGGGTGTCATTGTGGTCTTTTGGTCACTAGATTAGTGTGGTAATAGAACAGGCTAATCCCGCCTGGTCTTACACGGGGGAGTGGCAGTGGGGTGTCTTTTAATAGCCAGCCAACCATACCCTAATGTATGTGTGACTGGGAGGAGAGAGACAGGGTTTAGATACACACACACACACACACACACACACACAGAGGCATGCACACAAACACACACACACAGCCAGGGTTTAAATGCATTTCCATTTAAATGCATCACCTCATTGACCACTGCAATGCCAGAGGCATTCCCACGGTAAACCTGGTGTGTATGTGCTTTGTGTGTGTATGTGCATGCAAATGTGTGTGTCCGCTGGTACTGGTAGAGAGAGGTGCCAGGCAGTCCTCCAAGTGTAAATTAGCTTATATCCACACCATGAAATTATTTCTTATCCTGGTTCAATCTCCAATACTTCTTAATATATGTATTGAAGATGCGAGGAGATAAGAGAAAAAGATAGAAGAGGAGGGAAGAGAAAATGGAGGGAGGGAAGAGGAGAGGAGAGAAAGGAAGGGAAGAGGACAGGAGGGGAGAGCAGAGAAGAGGAGATGAGGGAAGAGGAGAGGAGGGGAGAAGAGAGGAGAGGAAAGAAAATGAGACTTTCTGTCATACACTGTAGATTGAATTGAGTCCCCTCCCCCTTCTCTCTCTTTCTCTTTCTCCTTCTCTCTCACCATCCTGGTGTAGCCACCTGTCCAACTTGGCAACCTGTCCTCCCCTCATTACTAAAGCCACTGACTCGAGTCATGTGATCCATGTCCCCTGCTGCCAGTGGACAGGTAACATCTGACAGACATTAAAAGCTGACTAATGAGTCTGAGATAGACATTAGGAGACAATTAATGAGTCTGAAGTAGCATCTTACTACAGCACTTTTTACCCTAAAAGCTGCTTAGTCCAGTCAGTTTGGTAATAGCTCTATGACTTCTTACTTTTCTGCTGAATAGTTATCGGGAATACTTAAAATAGCAAAAAACTTATAATGGAGTCTCGTCAATGGGATTACGTGGTTAAAATGAAAACCTCAGAGTAGAAATGCTGATATAGGACCAGTTTTGTCTTTTAGAGGATAATTCATAAATTGACCAGGGGGACCTGATTCTAGAGCAGCAATCCAGAGATGCAGTGTGAATACGGACCCAGAGTTGAGGAATCCTGGTCTTGAGGTCATAGAGGGTCACTGAGGGGAGGGGGTAATTCTCGGGGTCAGGGGATGGAGGGTGTGGTCAGCAGACCTCCCACGTCTCTGTTATGGCCTACCCAGAATCCCCTTGGGGATACCAGTGTGATTAACACTAATCCTGCTGCTATTTACACAACAGCCTCCACCGTTACAATGTTACCACCAATTCCCAATCACCTTCACACACTACAAGCCCCAGTTCTCCTTCAACCCAGAAAAGCTCTCTTTAAGACGTATACAGCCATGCACGCACATATTCACATACACACAGCCATGCACGCACATATTCACATACACACAGCCATGCCCGCACATATTCACATACACACACAGCCATGCACGCACATATTCACATACACACAGCCATGCACGCACATATTCACATACACACACAGCCATGCACGCACATATTCACATACACACAGCCATGCACGCACATATTCACATACACACACAGCCATGCACGCACATATTCACATACACACAGCCATGCACGCACATATTCACATACACACACAGCCATGCACGCACATATTCACATACACACAGCCATGCACGCACATATTCACATACACACACAGCCATGCACGCACATATTCACATACACACAGCCATGCACGCACATATTCACATACACACACAGCCATGCACGCACATATTCACATACACACAGCCATGCACGCACATATTCACATACACACAGCCATGCACGCACATATTCACATACACACACAGCCATGCACGCACATATTCACATACACACAGCCATGCACGCACATATTCACATACACACAGCCATGCACGCACATATTCACATACACAGAGAGAGAGAGAGAGTTGAGAGATGCTGTTGACTCTATTGTACTTTGCTGGTCTAGTGCACAATGGAACAGTGCAGGTTCCTCCCCTCCATCTCCCTCTTTCCCTCTGTCAGTGTGTGTTTGTGTCCACTGATTTCAGTAGTGGACCAAGTTAAGCATGTGTAAATGGAACGCAATTCCCTTTTTATGCACTTTTCTCTCTAGGTGTATTCTGACCTTAAATTTAAGCATGAGAATAGCATGCCATTCACCTGCTATTCGTTTGGGGAAGAGATAAATAAAATGAAGGTGTGTCACAGGTGTGTCTACAGATACTACGTATTCTGACCTTGACTTAATTCCATCATAATTCCCCCACCTTTACGCTTGAAGAAATGATGAGTAGTGGAAATAACACCATTCTCCATGCACTGTCATTTACAAATGGATAAGAGCCATTGACAAGAGCTGGGTAAATGGAGTAAGACGTTTGGATAAGGGGATTGTAAATATAAGTGACAATAGATGTAAATCTATTTCACCGTCCTTACGATCGATGGAGACAAATATGAAACCAGTCATATCACACTGAAGCATATCAGCATATCACTATTTCCACAGTGAAGTTTATGAACTTCTGGCCTCATAACTTATGAGAGCCAAGAGGTCAGTAGGAGCTGGGTATAGGTCAGTAGGAGCTGGGTAGAGGTCCGTAGGAGCTAGGTGGAGGGGAGGGGGCTGGGTAGAGGTCAGTAGGAGCTGGGTATAGGTCAGTAGGAGCTGGGTAGAGGTCCGTAGGAGCTAGGTGGAGGGGAGGGGGCTGGGTAGAGGTCAGTAGGAGCTGGGTGTAGGTCAGTAAGAGCTGGGTAGAGGTCTGTAGGAGCTAGGTGGAGGGGGGGGGCTGGGTAGAGGTCAGTAGGAGCTGGGTATAGGTCCGTAGGAGCTGGGTAGAGGTCCGTAGAAGCTAGGTGGAGGGGAGGGGGCTGGGTAGAGGTCAGTAGGAGCTGGGTATAGGTCAGTAGGAGCTGGGTAGAGGTCCGTAGAAGCTAGGTGGAGGGGAGGGGGCTGGGTAGAGGTCAGTAGGAGCTGGGTATAGATCAGTAAGAGCTGGGTAGAGGTCCGTCGGAGCTAGGTGGAGGGGAGGGGGCTGGGTAGAGGTCAGTAGGAGCTGGGTATAGGTCAGTAAGAGCTGGGTAGAGGTCCGTCGGAGCTAGGTGGAGGGGAGGGGGCTGGGTAGAGGTCAGTAGGAGCTGGGTATAGGTCAGTAAGAGCTGGGTAGAGGTCCGTAGAAGCTAGGTGGAGGGGAGGGGGCTGGGTAGAGGTCAGTAGGAGCTGGGTATAGGTCAGTAAGAGCTGGGTAGAGGTCCGTCGGAGCTAGGTGGAGGGGAGGGGGCTGGGTAGAGGTCAGTAGGAGCTGGGTATAGGTCAATAAGAGCTGGGTAGAGGTCCGTAGAAGCTAGGTGGAGGGGAGGGGGCTGGGTAGAGGTCAGTAGGAGCTGGGTATAGGTCAGTAAGAGCTGGGTAGAGGTCCGTCGGAGCTAGGTGGAGGGGAGGGGGCTGGGTAGAGGTCAGTAGGAGCTGGGTATAGGTCAGTAAGAGCTGGGTAGAGGTCCGTCGGAGCTAGGTGGAGGGGAGGGGGCTGGGTAGAGGTCAGTAGGAGCTGGGTATAGGTCAGTAAGAGCTGGGTAGAGGTCCGTAGGAGCTAGGTGGAGGGGAGGGGGCTGGGTAGAGGTCAGTAGGAGCTGGGTAGAGCGGGGGGGGGCAGCCTGATCACTAGAAGTACACTTTGATTTCGGAAATTTAAAAAGGTCCCCAAAATGTCGATAATATGCCTTCCTCTTAAACAATTGTCCAGCACTGGGAGCAAACTGATGATCTCAGAGCCAGAGCGCGCTGCTCAGACCACTGCACCACTGCAATGCTCTAGCAAGCCGTGATCATAGTTGATGATAGTTGATGGAAACACATTGTTTTTAATTATTTTGTTTTCAAGCTTCCCCAAAACATAGACCTAACCATAATCACTCAAAATGAATGCCTAAACTGTTAACCTTTCAGCTGTTTCTGTTTTAACCCTGTTAGGGATGTTAATATGGCGCTGTAGAGGATGGCTGATGTTTTACTTGTTCGTAATCAATTGTGCTATTTTGTTCGTTTTTTGCGTTGTTTGTATCTTATTTTGTACATAATGTTGCTGCTACTGTCTCTTATGACCAAAAATAGCTTCTGGACATCAGAACTGGGATGACTTACCTTAAATTGGAAGAAGATTTTTCCTTTAACAAATCCGACGAGAAAGATATACTGCTCTCCCGGGAACAGGCCCAGATCTCCATCATTTGCGTGAAGAAAAGACGGAAGAAAAGAGGAAGCAGATCGGGCTGCTTTTTGAGAATCCGTAGGCGAGCGAGTAAACTCCCACTGCCATCAATTCTACTTGCTAACATGCAATCATTGGAAATTAAAATTGATGACCTACTATTATCCTACCAACGGGACATTAAAACCTCTCTGGGATATGTGGGACGGTAGCGTCCCACTTGGCCAAAAGCCAGTAAAAATGCAGAGCGCCAAATTCAAATAAATTACAATAAAAATCTAACTTTCATGAAATCACACATGCAATACACCAAATTAAAGCTACAATTGTTGTGAATCCAGCCAACTTTTCAAATTTCAAATAGGCGTTTCGGCGAAAGCAAACGATGCTATTATCTGATGATTACACCATAGTAAACAAAGAGAGAAGCATATTTCAACCCTGCAGGCGCGACACAAAACGCAGAAATAAAAATATAATTCATGCCTTACCTTTGACAAGCTTCTTTTGTTGGCACTCCAATATGTCCCATAAACATCACACACGGTTCTTTTGTTCGATTAATTCCGTCGATATATATCCAAAATGTCCATTTATTTGGCGCGTTTGATCCAGAAAAGCACCGGTTCCAACTTGCTCAACGTGACTACAAAGTATCTCAAAAGTTACCTGTAAACTTTGCCAAAACATTTCAAACTACTTTTGTAATACAACTTTAGGTATTGTTTAACGTAAATAATCAATAAAATTGAAGACGGGATGATCTGTGTTCAATACAGGAGGAAAACAAACTGTAGCTAGCTTTCTGGTCACGCACCTCTATCTAACAGTACACAAGTTACCCTCATTCTGGATGGCCGTACTCCTTCATTACACAAAGGGAAAAAACTCAACCAATTTCTAAAGACTGTTGACATCCAGTGGAAGCGGTAGGAACTGCAAGAAGGTCCCTTAGAAATCTGGATTCCCAATGAAAATCCATTGAAAAGAGAGTGACCTCAAAAAAAAAACATCTGTCCTCGGGGTTTCGCCTGCTAAATCATTTCTGTTAAACTCACAAACATGGTTCAAACAGTTTTAGAAACTTCAGAGTGTTTTCTATCAACATCTACTAATAATATGCATATCTTATCTTCTGGGGGTGAGTAGCTGGCAGTTGAATTTGGGTATGCTTTTCATCCAAACGTGAAAATGCTGCCCTCTATCTTAGAGAAGTTTTAAGAACTGTAATATCTTATGTTTCACCGAGTCGTGGCTGAATAACAACATGGATAATATAGAGCTGGAGGGATTTTCCATGCACCGGCAGAACAGAGAAGCTACGTCTGGTAAGACGAGGGGTGGGGGTGTGTGTCTTTTTGTCAATAACAGCTGGTGAGCGATGTCTAATATTAAAGGTAGAGTACATTATTATAAGCTGTAGACCACACTATCTACCAAGAGAGTTATCATCTATATTATTCGTAGCCGTCTATTTACCACCACAGACTGATGCTGGCACTTAGACCGCAATCAACCAACTCTATAAGGCCATAAGCAAACAAGAAAATGCTCACCCAGAAGCGGCGCTCCTAGTGGCCAGGGACTTTAATGCAGGCAAAATTATATCAGTTTTACCAAATTTTTACCAGCGTGTCACATGTGCAACCAGAGGAAAAACTCTAGACCACCTTTACTCCACACACAGAGGTGCATACAAATCTGACCATAATTCTATCCTCCTGATCCCTGCTTACAAGCAAAAACTAAAGCAGGAAGTACCCGTGACTCGCTCAACACGGAAGTGGTCAGATAATGCGGATGCTAAGCTACAGGACTGTTTTGCTAGCACAGACTGGAATATGTTCCAGGATTCATCCAATGGCATTGAGGAGAATACCACCTCAGTCACTGGCTTCATCAATAAGTACATCGACGTCATCCCCACAGTGACCGTACGTACATATCCCAACCAGAAGCCATGGATTACAGGCAACATCTGCATCGAGCTAAAGGCTAGAGCTGCCGCTTTCAAGGAGCGGGACACTAATACGGACCCCAAAAAGAAATTCCGCTATGCCCTCTGACGAACCATCAAACAAGCAAAGCATCAATACAGGATTTAGATTGAATCCTACTACACCGGCTCTGATGCTCGTCGGATGTGGCAGGGCTTGAAAACTATTATGGACTACAAAGGGAAACCCAGAAGCGAAATGCCCAGTGACGTGAGCCTACCAGGTTAGCCTTTTATGCTCGCTTCGAGGCAAGCAACACTGAAGCATGAACAAGAGCACCAGCTGTTCTGGATGACTGTGTGATAACGCTCTCGGTAGCCGATGTGAGCAACCCCTTCAAACAGGTCAACATTCACAAGGCCACAAGGCCAGATAGATTACCAGGACGTGTACTCCGAGCATTCGTTGACCAACTGGCAAGTGTCTTCACTGACATTTTCAACCTCTCCCTGACTGAGTCTGTAATGCCTACATGTTTCAAGCAGACCACCATAGTCCCTGTGCCCAAGGAAGTGAAGGTAGCCTGCCTAAACCTTTTCCCCCTCAGGAGACTGAAAAGATTTGGCATGGGACCCCAGATCCTCAAAAAGTTCTACAGCTGCACCATCGAGAGCATCCTGACCGGTTGCATCACCGCCTGGTATGGCAACTGCTCGGCATCTGACCGTAAGGCGCTAAAGAGGGTAGTGCGTACGGGTCAGTACATCACTAGGGCCAAGTTTCCTGCCATCCTTGTCAGAGACTCCAGTCACCCAAGTCATAGACTGTTTTCTCTGCTACCACATGGAAAGCGGTACCAGAGCGCCAAGTCTAGGACCAAAAGGCTCCTTAACAGCTTCTACCCACAAGCCATAAGACTGCTGATAATTAATCAAATGGCCACTGGTCTATTACATTGACCCCCCCATTGCTGGTACTCACTGTTATTTTCTATGCATAGCCAATTCACCCCTACCCACAGTTGAAATCGGAAGTTTACATACACCTTAGCCAAATACATTTAAACTCCGTTTTTCACAATTCCTGACATTTAATCCTAGTAAAAATTCCCTGTCTTAGGTCAGTTAGGATCACCACTTTTAAGAATGTGAAATGTCAGAATAATAGTAGAGAGAATGATTTATTTCAGCTTTAATTTCTTTCATCACATTCCCAATGGGTCAGAAGTTTACATGCACTCAATTAGTATTTGGTAACATTGCCTTTAAATTGTTTAATTTGGATCAAACGTTTCGGGTAGCCTTCCACAAGCTTCCCACAATAAGTTGACAGAGTTGGTGTAACTGAGTCGGGTTTGTAGGCCTCCTTGCTCACACACGCTTTTTCAGTTCTGCCCACACATTTTCTATAGGATTGAGGTCAGGGCTTTGTTTTTTTTGTTTTTTTGTTTTTTTGGGGGGGGGGGTGGATCAGCTTAATATTGCGGAAAGAATGTTGCTTCCAATGTAATTGTCTGCATCATTTCCAATCCCCCATATTTTGGGGGGTAAATATATATATCCATTCACGTATGCATACATATACACATATATACATACACATACCTACATAGACATACATACTTTTTTTAAAGAGTATACCTTTATTATTATTCCCCGCAAACCCTACCACCGATCCCCCAATTGGAGTAAACTGATAAACATTTCTGTTTTATCTTCAATTTATACATCTTATACACATTTTACAGACACAGTCTACTTTATAATAGTTCTCTCTTGTTTGTTCTTAGTCCTTCCTCTATTTCTGTTGTCCATCCAGTTTGATTTCCACTTGTAACTGTGCTATTTCACAATAGCTCCGCACCTATACACATTTCACAGATCCCGTATGCCCTACATTGTTTATCTTGTTATTAGTCCCACCCTTCAGCTCCACTCAACCTTTCCCATCTATCTTCCAACATCATCCATTTCGGATTTTTATTTGCCATATATTTTTCAACTGTGCTGTGATGCTTCACAAAAGATTTGAATCTTCCTATTCTCATAGCTTCCACGGATTGTAAATTAAAAATAAACATTTTTGCTAAAATAATTATTATATTATTGATTGATTGACTATGGCTTTTCAAATCCCCCAGTATTGCTATCTGTAGCGTTAGTTCTACGCAAATGTTGCAATTCTTCAACCATTCCTGGACCTGTGACCAAAAACGAGCTACATGCGGACAATACCAAAATAAATGGTCTAATGACTCTGCCTCCTCACAGCAGAATCTACAGAGCTGGGAAGATTGTATCCCCCATATATATAACATTCTATTAGTTGCAAGAATTTTGTACAATAATTTAAATTGAAAAATTCGAAGTTTTGAATCCGGCGTTGTTTGCGTATCAATTCATAAACCATGTGCCATGGAATGGGTACATCGAAAATCTCTTCCCAACTATTTTGCAATTTATATGGCACAGCTGTAAGTTTTTTGGTCCTTAAATGAAATTGGTATATGTTTTTATTTATCACACTTTTCTTTAACCATTTATGTTCTTTAATATAAGGCCGACATACAAGTTCCTTACTTTTATCCCCTTCCACCTGCCTCTTCCATTTTTGTGGTAATGCCGCAATTAATTGGTTGTAATTTTGGGTAGAGCAGACATTTCCATATGTCTGTGTTAGCTGCATGTGTGACATTACTCCACCAGTCCTATTTATGATATCATTCACAAAAATTATACCTTTTTTAAACATTTCTTCGATGAATACAGTTTTTTTATCAATTACTATATTTGAATTTAACCACAAGATTTGTTGTACTATTTGTTCCGTCCTTTCAGGTGGATTAAACTGAAATTGCAACCAACTTTCTAAGGCTTGTTTAAAAAATAAAGATATTTTGGAAATTATTTCCTTTTCAAGCAACCGAAAGTGAGCAGGTGTAATCTGAATAAAGGGAAAAAGGCCCTTCTTGAACATAGGATGAGACATTCGTACCAATCTACTAGAGAACCAGTTTGGATTTAAGTATAACTTTTGTATGACTGATGCCTTTAGTGAGAGGTCTAATGCTTTAATATTTAATAATTTCTGCCCTCCGAATTCATATTCGTTATATAAATAGGCCCTTTTAATTTTATCTGGCTTGCCGTTCCAAATAAAATTGAATATTTTTTGTTCATATAATTTAAAAATCAGGTCACTAGGTGTAGGCAAAACCATAAGCAAATAGGTAAACTGTGATATGATTAAAGAGTTAATCAGGGTGATTTTCCCACAAATAGACAGGTATTTTCCTTTCCATGGTAGCAAGATCTTATCTATTTTTGCTAACTTTCTATAAAAATTTATTGGAGTGAGATCATTTCTTTCTTTTGGGATTTGTATACCGAGTATGTCCACATCACCGTCAGACCATTTAATTGGTAAACTACATGGCAATGTAAAATGTGTATTTTTTAGTGATCCAATACGTAATATGGTACATTTATCATAATTTGGTTTTAATCCAGAGAGGATAGCAAATGTATCTAGATCCTCTAAGAGGCCGTGGAGAGTTTCTAGTTGTGGTTTTAAAAGAAAACATGAATCATCAGCGTACAATGACACCTTAGTTTTTAGGCCCTGGATTTCTAATCCCTTAATATTAATGTTTGATCTAATTTTAACAGCTAACATTTCGATGGCAATAATAAATAGATATGCCGATAGTGGACAACCTTGTTTTACTCCTCTAGATAGTTTAAAACTTTCTGAGATGTAGCCATTATTTACTATTTTACACCTAGGGTTACTATACATAATTTTAACCCATTTTATAAGAGATTCCCCAAAATTGAAATATTCTAGGCATTTATATATAAACTCCAGTCGTACTTTATCAAAAGCCTTTTCAAAATCAGCTATGAAAACCAGGCCTGGTGTCCCCGATATTTCATAGTGTTCCATTGTTTCCAGTACTTGCCTTATATTATCTCCAATGTATCGTCCATGTAAAAAGCCTGTCTGATTAGGATGAATAATATCTGACAAAACTTTTTTTATTCTATGCGCCAAGCATTTTGCTAGGATTTTTGCATCACAACACTGAAGTGTAAGAGGTCTCCAATTTTTTAAATGGACTGGATCTTTATATATACCACTTGGGTCCTGTTTCAGTAATAATGATATCACACCTTCTTGTTGCGTGTCTGATAATCTATCATTTATATAGGAGTGGTTAAAACAAGCTAATAATGGTCCTTTGAGTATATCAAAAAAATGTTTGTATACTTCCACTGGTATGCCATCCAGTCCTGGAGTTTTCCCATCCTTAAAGGCCCCAATTGCATCAAGTAGTTCCTCCTCTGTAATTAGGCCTTCACATGAGTCTTTCTGTACAGATGTTAATTTTACATTATTATTAGGGAAAAAATCCATACAATTAGTTTCAGTTAGTGGAGATGGAGGAGCCTGAAACGAAAATATATTCTTAAAGTACTTTACTTCCTCTTTCAAAATATCATTTGGTGAATCATGCGTGACTCCATCATTTGTAACAAGTTTTAATAAGTTTTTTTTGGTAGCATTTCTATATTGACGATTGAAAAAGAATTTGGTGCATTTTTCCCCATATTCCATCCAGTTCGCTTTATTTTTGTAATATATTACACTGGATCTTTCTTGAATAAGTTCCTCCATTTCTTTTTGTTTTTCCTCTAACTTATTCTGTGCCTCTATGGTACCGTTTTTATTGTTATCTAACTGTACTGTTAGTCCTTCAATTTCCTTTGTTAATATGGACTCTTTTGATCGAAATTGCTTTTGTTTTATAGATGAGTACTGAATTGCATGGCCTCTAAAGGCACACTTAAAAGTGTCCCATACAATATGGGGATCTGCTGTACCTATGTTATGTCTAAAAAAGTCAGTTATAAATTCTTCTGTCCTAGTTCTAAACAATTTATCATCTAGTAGGCTTTGATTAAATTTCCAATATCCTCGCCCACGTGGAAATTCTGTAAGAGTAATATATATGCCAATTATGTGATGGTCCGACCGCATTCTGTCCCCTATCAAACACTTTTTAACTTTTGGTGCCAGAGAGAATGATATAAGAAAGTAGTCAAGGCGACTAGCTTGATTATGTGTATAGCTTGACCATGTATATCTCACTAGGTCAGGGTATTTAAGTCTCCATATATCCACTAATTCCAATACATCAATGGCATTCCTGATTTCCTTAAGTGCCTGAGGGTGATAGTTTGTAGTGTGATTTCCTTTCCGGTCCATAGAGGTATTTAAGACCGTATTAAAATCTCCCACTATAATAATAGAGTCTAGTGTTGCTTGTAGAGTTGATACATTCTTATATATATTGTCAAAGAAGCTTGGATCATCATTATTCGGACCGTATAGGTTTTAAGCCATATATGTTTATTGTCCAATAACATATTTAAAATAATCCATCTACCTTGAGGATCTGTTTGGACAAGTTGCACATTTGGATCAAAGTTATTATTAATTAAAACCATCACCCCTTTTGAATTTCTTTGCCCATGGGAGAAATATATTTTGCCCCCCCAGTTCTTTTTCCACAAAACTTCATCTAAAACTGTCGAATGGGTTTCCTGTAAACAGTTGATATTATAATCCTTCTCTTTTAGCCAGGTAAATACTGATCGTCTTTTCTTATTATCTGCTAAGCCATTACAATTGTAACTGGCTATACTTATTTCACCACTTACCATAATGAGACACACCTTTCAATTATTTTTATCAAAATATATGTTTGTAAACGTCCTATTAAAAAGTAACATAATGATTGAGTGTCTGTATAGTTGTACCATGACATTTGCATCTCCACTAAGCAAACCTCCAATTGGTCCCCACTATTCCACCCGCCAAAAGCCCCCATCTCGAGTTGGGTTGTCATCCCAATGCCCGGCAGACCACCCCCGACCCCCCGCATCGCACAGCCCCGGACCGACTGGGATCCATCCTTCGAAAAGTGCACACAGCACCATCCACCGAACCGAAGCAGATCCATTGCCAAATGCATTTCCATCGCCCTCACCTCGATTTTTATTACATATTGCTGTGAATCATCCTCTATAGTCCCTAACATCTTTTACTTCTTCCTTCGCAACAGTTGTGGGATACACACATACACCCACACACATTCAGCCCTTACCCCCACACAACCATAAGCTCACCCTCTCAACAATTGCACCATCCCAGAGCCCAACTCAAGATGGGTCATGATTTACAAATGTACTTGCAGTTGCAGCTGCATGAGAAGGCCTGCAAGACCGCGCAAAAAATGAGCATAAATGTAGAGATTTATTTACCATTGTCACATCCTAGATGATGGAGGTCAAATGTACAAATTTCTTCCTGAAACACCCACAATACGGTCATCCATTTTGACCATGTTCCCAAGCATCTCCATGCAGTCTGATTGGTTTCGTGCCACCAGGGCCACAATAATATACCCCCTCTCTGAATGTCCGAGTGTGACCCCCTCCCCATGGGTTACTGCAGCTAGTGTTGCCAGCACTGCCACTGCCTGGGTGGGGGCACCCCACCGGAATCCCCACCGGCTAGGTACAAGGTCGTCAAGGTTCTCATTAGCAGCTTTGAGAATTTCCTTGTTTATTATGCTCTCCCTTTAGGGGGCTTTGGCTTTGCAGGACCAACCCTGCCAAGCAGGCCCAGAATCTTGAGGGGGCAGTGCTGCTCATGGTCCCTGTCCTTATTTTGGCTGCATACAGACCGTTTACAGCATGCACATAAAACAGTTAGGGACTTCTCCTTAGTATCTGGGCCATTCATGTGGGTGTCTAGGGTATAGGGCCATGGACCGTACCATTAAAATAGGATAATAAATAATTAGATATAATTTATTTTAAAAATGTAGTTCCCCATGATAGGACAATAAATAAATAAGACGTATAATTCATTATAAAAGTATATCCATCATTTGAACAACATTGAAAGCCCTCTCATACCCGGCCCACAGCAATACACTGGCTCTGGGATATGCAACTATTTCATTACTCACTCACTCAACTTTCCAAACATAACAAATAAAAATAAACACACACCACACCATCCACACATACTGTGCCTTCTGTTTACTTAGTTTTTATCTTCACTATGTAGAAATAGTGCTTGTGTTCAATTAGTTATATGTGAAGATTTATAGAAAAGCTATATTTTGTATTGTATTGTTACAATCAGTAACCGGGCTTGAATTGTGTTTATTTTCCTCATCTATGAGAACTTTGTAATTTTTAAAATAACCATGGAGTAATCTTTGTGTCTCTGAACAACTGGTTATCAATATATAGTTTATCCACGACGAGAGCTACTCGTTTCGCTTTTAATCTATTTTCTTTGAAAATTGGATACAGAACTTTGCGCCGTTCTGCAATTTCTTTCGGAAACTGATCATTCATGCCAATTTTGGTCCCAGCAAGTCTTTTACCCAGGCTTTTAACCATTATTTTATCTTTAAATGAAGCAATTTTGGCAACGATTGGGCGTTCGTACCTCTGCCCTCTCTGTCCGAGGCGGTGTACACCTTCAAGTTGGATCTTATCATAACTTCACGTGGAATCTGAAGCGCTGCAAAAAGGAACTCTCTAACTACAGATTCAGGAACCTCTCCTTCTTTCTCTTGGATACCTGTAAGTACCAAATTCTCTCTCATGGATCTAGTTTGTATGTCCAGTAAGCATTCTTTCAGAACGTTGTTCTCCTTTTTAAATTCATTCATTTCGGTTTCAATCTTATTGACCGTCACTTTTAGCGCGTGTGTTTCCTTCTCCAATGTCGCAGCTTTTTCATCACTCATCTCTAGGCTTGCCTTCAAGTCTTTTATATCTTTACTAACTAATTCAAGTATACCCAGTTTGTCATTTATTGATTTTAACAGATCGGTTTCGACCTTTACCATTGCTGGTGTTGAGAATATTAGATCATCCGTGTCGGTTGAGGAGTCACGTTTTCGTTTTTGATTCGGTTCCCCTGTCTTATTCTCCGTCATGTTTGGGTGTTGCTTGTTTTCGTAATATTTGTCGATAAATGTCTCTAGTCTTAGGATTTGTTTTGTGTTATTATCCAGATTGAAGGTTATCACCCACCAGATTATTTAGTGCTAATATTTTAGTCTAATTTAGCAGATATTTCGAATATTATGTTTTATCTTGAGGTGCTCTACATAACTTCGTTCAGTCCGCCATTACCTTTACGTCCGCCGTCTACCGCCGTCTAGGTCAGGGCTTTGTGATGGCCACTCCAATACCTTGACTTTGTTGTCCTTAAGCCATTTTGCCACAACCTTGGAAGTATGCTTGGGGTCAATGTCCATTTGGAAGACCCATTTGCAACCAGGCTTTAACTTCCTGACTGATGTCTTGAGATGTTGCTTCAATATATCCACATAATTTTCAGTCCTCATGATGCCATCTATTTTGTGAAGTGCACCAGTCCCTCCTGCAGTAAAGCACCCCCACAACATGATGCTGCCACCCCCGTGTTTCACGGTTGGGATGGTGTTCCTTGGCTTGCACGCATCCCCCTTTTTCCTCCAAACATAACGATGGTCATTATGGCCAAACAGTTCTATTTTTGATTCATCAGACCAGAGGACACTTCTCCAAAAAGTACGATCTTTGTCCCTTGTGCAGTTGCAAACCGTCGACTGGCTTTTTTTATGGCGGCTTTGGAGCAGTGACTTTCAGGTCTAATTCCTGAGCGGGATGACGGCTGCGTGGTCCCATGGTGTTTATACTTGCGTACTATTGTTTGTACAGATAAACGTGCTACCTTCAGGCGTTTGTAAATTGCTCCCAAGGATGAACTACTACTACTATGGAGGTCTACATTTTTTTGTCTGAGGTCTTGGCTGATTTCTTTTGATTTCCCCATGATGTCAAGCAAAGAGGCACTGAGTTTGAAGGTAGCCCTTAAAATACATCCACAGGGACACCTCCAGTTGACTCAAATGATGTCAATTAGCCTATCAGAAGCTTCTAAAGCCATGACATCACAAGAAATTTGTGGAGTGGTTGAAAAATGAGTTTTAGTGACTCCAACCTAGTCTATGTAAACTTACAACTTTAACTGTACATGTACAAATTATGTCTAACCTGTACCCCTGCACACTGACTCGGTACTGGTACACCTACATATAGCCTCGTTAATGTTATGTTATTGTGTTACTTTTTATAATTTTTTACTTTAGTTTATTTGGTAAATATTTTCTTAACTCTTCTTGAACTGCACTGTTGGTTAAGGGCTTGTAAGTAAGCATTTCACGGAGAGGTCTACACTTGTTGTATTTGGCGCATGTGATAAATAAAATTTGATTTGATTTGAACCACGCAGCATTACAGTTTTTTACAATCACTTTGGCACTAATTTCAGAACCTTGTGGTCATTTTTCAAAACTCTTGACACAAAACTCGAAACGGTCATCACTTGTAACACAGGCTGTCCGATGTTCAAAACACTGCATTGTGCATTCATATCTTTAAAGAAACCTTGCACTTGCAGAATCATTGGTTCAAATAACTCATTTATCATGAAATACCATGGGAACATTCATTTAGGTCACCCACACACAAGATACCGATAGTTTCACTGTGTAGTTGTTCGTACAATCATTAAATATTGTAGTACAAAATGTGGCACATATTTCATTATGCTACTACACGTAAATACATCACTGTAAACGGACTAGTAGAGAAAATACTACAGGAACAGTGGAATCATTGAACAAAATATGAAATTCATTGACGAAATACAATAAAATCACAACTTTGGTTCTTTGAATCAAAGCAAAAATAATTAGCTACAAAAAACGGAAAAAAAACTACAGTAAAACATCAACTGCAGTGTTCCTCACCTGGCTTACTGTAAAAGCAAAACAAAGGATTGATTACTGTACTTCTATATTTCCCTCAACCGTGTCTTGTGGATTTGGCCACAGGTTCTCATCCACATCACAATGGATGTTTTCGTTAGCCAAACATCTTGGGAAGAATCTTCGGACATGGCGAATCCAGGCCTGACACTGGTCTGCCGTGATGTCACTGCATGCGTCATCCATGGCCTGGAGAAGGGTGGTTTGTTCGTGAGGGCGCCTATCATATACCTTCCACCTCCATGCGGAGAAAAATTCCTCAATCGGGTTAAGGAAAGGAGAGTATGGGGGTAAGTACAGGGTGGTAAATTGTGGATGGGCCTGAAACCATGCTGGCACCATTTGAGCATGTTGGAACCTGACATTATCCCACACAATGACATAGGTCATGCCATCAGCTCTACAGACCTGACTTAGCTCATCAAGGAAGGTTACAATCGAACAGCGAATCATGTGGCTGCCTGCAACTCAATATATAGAGTATATAGAGTAGAGAGCTTTAGATGTTGTTCGACCAAACATTAGAACGGGCAAGATGCGTAATCTAAGCAACTTTGACCGTAGTATGATTGTTGATGCCACACATGGTGATTCCAGCATCTCAGAAACAGCTGCCTTCCTGGCATTTTTAGGCACTACAGTCTCTAGAGTTTACAGAGAATGGTGTGATAAACAAAACACATTCAGTGAGGGCAGTTCTGTGGGCAAAAACACCTTGCTAATGAGAGAGGTCAGAGGAGAATGTCCAGACTCATTCAAGCTAACAGAATGGCTACAAATGCTCAAATAAAAGCTGTTTAAAACAGTGGTGTGCAGAAGGGCATCTCTTAACGTACAACACCGTGAATAATTCAGGCTATAGTGGAGGCAAAAGAGGGTCCTACCCAGTACTAGATAGGTGTACCTAATAAAGTGGCCGGTGAGTGTACAGTAATGTCAAATCGGATAACATGGTCTGTAAAAGTGGTACATGGGACCATAGAAACAGTGTCTGATAAAGAATGATGATGAAGTATTACATCCATAGATAACGTAGTCCAATTGGTTCATGTTCCACGGTAATTGGTGTCAATGGATCTCGTTATCTTGAAACTTTCACGATATGGAATATTCCTCGTCAGTTTCCATAAAACTATGCATTAAGAGTAATGCAACAGGTACTTATCATTTTGAGCAGTTGTATCAATTGATAGTTAGATCATTGTAATGAAATGAATAAACAGTAATTTCAGATGTAGTGTGTGAATTGCATTTTGAAATGTTAATACTTTGATGTTAAGTTGTGTCATTTTGAACAGGTGATTTTAGTTCAATGAACAACTTAGCTTTATGTGTATTGTATCCAAGCAATTGGAAAAAGTGTTAAGAGTCTTGAAAAATTTGCATTTTGATCATTGGTTTTTGTGTCTCGAGTTGACATCAAGGTTCCGAAATTAGTGCCAAAGTGATTGTTAAAAACTGTAATAGATGTTCATCCATAATGCGTTGAATATCAAAGGGGAACTATGAGATCTTGTGAGCGAAGCCGAGGAGATGGAGAAGAGAGACATGTCAATCACTCTGGCATATCTCGCTGAGTGAACAAATGAAGGGTTGTGGTTCTCGGGGTGCAAGGGTGCAGGGTTAATGCAATTACTGTCATCCACAGCAGGTTTACAGCAGTGAGTCTGTCTGTGTACGTGCGTGCATGTGTGCGTGTGTGCATGTGTGTGCGTGCGTGTGTGTGTGTGCGTGCGTGCGTGCATGTGTGTGCTCTGTCTGTCCTCTGATGTCCTGGATAACTGTGTTTAATCCTGAGACTCAGAGATAATAGAAAGGCTAAGAGGCATACAGAGAGAGAGATGGCGAGAGAGAGGGATGGAGAGAGAGATGGAGAGAGGGATGGAGAGAGAGATGAAAAGAGAGATGGAGAGAGGGATGGAGAGAGAGATTGAGAGAGGGATGGAGAGTGAGATGGAGAGAGGGATGGAGAGGGAGAGGGAGAGATGGATAGATGGATGGAGAGAGAGATGGAGAGGAATTGAGAGAGGAATGGGGAGGGAGATGGAGAGGGAGATGGAGAGAGGAATGGAGAGAGGAATGGAAAGAGGGGTGGAGAGAGGGGCGGAGAGAGGGGTGGAGAGAGGAATGGAGAGAGGAGTGAAGAGAGGAGTGGAGAGAGGAGTGGAGAGATGAGTGGAGAGAGGGATGGAGAGAGGAATATAGAGAGGGATGGAGAGAGGAATATAGAGAGGGATGGTGAGAGAGGAATGGAGAGAGGGTTAGATAGAGGAATTGAGGGAGATGGAGAGAGGGATGCGAGAGAGATGGAGAGAAAGATGGAGAGAGGAATGGAGAGAGAGATGGAGAGAGATTGAGAGAGGGACGGAGAGCGTAAAGGTGTTGACGAACGCTGTCGATCGAACATGCAGAATCGTCAGGAAAATGAATGCCAATGAACAGAAAATGACGGCCACCCACTGCGCACAGCCAATGTTTATGTTCATCTGTCTTGTCCTTAAGAGTGAGAGACAGATAGAAAATTTGCCAGAGATTGAGGGCTAGCGGTAAAGAAATATGGAGAGAGGGAAGAGAGAGAAAGGAACAGTTCTGACATGAATTAACAGAGCACTGTGGGCCATGAAATCAAATAAGGCCATGAAATGGGGCACATGTATGGGGAGGAGACCATCAAACAGACGTGTGTGTGTGTGTGTGTGTGTGTGTGTGTGTGTGTGTGTGTGTGTGTGTGTGTGTGTGTGTGTGTGTGTGTGTGTGTGTGTGTGTGTGTGTGTGTGTGTGTGTGTGTGTGTGTGTGTGTGTGTGTGTGTGTGTGTGTGTGTGTGTGTGCGTGCAGTCCTGTCTGAAAGGTGACCCCTAACTTCCTGTGCTGGGTCACATGAGACAAACATAGACTAGGGTTACTGTCCTAATGAAAAACAGGCTCTCTCTCTGAGAGAGAGAGATCCAAATGAACTATGACCCAAACTTGAGAGCCAGATCACTTAGCTCACTAACTAACCTAATTAACCAACACAACTTACACATTGTGCCTTTTAGGCTGAAAGAAACTGACATTTTGGGCAGCGCTACCATTAACGTTCCTGTGTTCACTTTTTTCTGAATCACATTCCAAATCTTTCAAATCCTATTAGATGCAAATGTAATTTTTCTGAGACTGTTTTGACTTGCTTTTCAACACAGTTTAATATGAAAGAAATGTGTATTTGTGATACAGAATGCAATCAAAAGACTTACTGCTTCTTAACACAGCGCGCCTCCAACCCGGAAGCCAGCCACACCAATGTGTCGGAGGAAACACCGTGTACCTGGCCCCCTTGGTTGGCGCGCACTGCGCCCGGCCCGCCACAGGAGTCGCTGGAGCGCGATGAGACAAGGATATCCCTACCGGCCAAACCCTCCCTACCCGGACGCTATGCCAATTGTGCATTGCCCCACAGACCTCCCGGTCACGGCCGGCTGCGACAGAGCCTGGGCGCGAACCCAGAGACTCTGGTGGCGCAGTTAGCACTGCGATGCAGTGCCCTAGACCACTGCGCCACCCGGGAGGCCCGCAATCAAAAGACTTGGCGGACACTGACTTCTATAAGTTGCTTTCTCATTAAAAATCAGGCAGAGAAAGTCACAAACATTGATGTGTGCGTGTGTGTCAAATCAAATTATTGCGGGTGTAGCACAATGCTTGTGTTCCTAGCTCCACCAGCGCAGGAACTTCTAACCATTCACAACAATACACACATCTAAAAGTGATAGAATGGAATTAAGAAATATATAAATATTAGTCCAGAGTATGTATATACTGTATATACTGTATTTTTTTATTTTTTTTTATTTCACCTTTATTTAACCAGGTAGGCAAATTGAGAACACGTTCTCATTTACAATTGCGACCTGGCCTGTATATATCTATACAGTTGAAGTCAGAAGTTTACATACACCTTAGCCAAAAACATTTAAACTCAGTTTTTCACAATTCCTGACATTTAATCCTAGTAAAAATTCCCTGTCTTAGGTCAGTTAGGATCACCACTTTATTTTAAGAATGTGAAATATCAGAATAATAGTAGAGAGAATTATTTATTTCAGCTTTTATTTCTTTCATCACATTCCCAGTGGGTCAGACGTTTACATACACTCAATTAGTATTTGGTAGCATTGCCTTTAAATTGCTTAACTTGGGTCAAACATTTCAGGTAGCCCTCCACAAGCTTCCTACAATAAGTTGGTGAATTTGGGCCCATTCCTCCTGAGTCAGGTTTCTAGGCCTCCTTGCTCGCACACGCTTTTTCAGTTCTGCCCACAAATTTTCTATAGGATTGAGGTCAGGGCTTTGTATTGGAGTGTGATGGCCACTCCAATACCTTGACTTTGTTGTCCTTAAGACATTTTGTCACAACTTTGGAAGTAAGCTTGGGGTCATTGTCCATTTGGAAGACCCATTTGCAAACAAGCTTTAACTTCCTGACTGATGTCTTGAGATGTTGCTTCAATATATCCACATAATTTTCAGTCCTCATCATGCCATCTATTTTGTGAAGTGCACCAGTCCCTCCTGCAGCAAAACACCCCCACAACATGATGCTGCCACCCCCGTGCTTCACAACTCGTGAGAGGCGAAGGTCGAGAGCCATGCGTCCTCCGAAACACAACCCAACCAAGCCACACTGCTTCTTGACACAATGCAAATCCAACCCAGAAGCCAGCCGCACCAATGTGTCGAAGGAAACACCTGGCGACCAAGTCTCTTCTTATTATTGGTGTCCTTTCGTAGTGGTTTCTTTGTAGCAATTCAACCATGGAGGCCTGATTCACGCAGTCTCTTCTGAATAGTTGATGTTGAGATGTGCATGTTACTTCAACTCTGTGAAGCATTTATTTTGGCTGCAATCTGAGGTGCAGTTAATTGCCTATTTCTGAGGCTGGTAACTCTAATGAACGTATTCTCAGCAGCAGAGGTAACTCTGGGTCTTCCTTTCTTGTGGCGGTCCTCATGAGAGCCAGCCATCATTGCGTTTGATGGTTTTTGCGACTGCACTTGAAGAAACTTTCAAAGTTCTTGAAATATTCCGTATTGACTGACCTTCATGTCTTAAAGTAATGATGGACTGTTGTTTCTCTTTGCTTATTTGAGCTGTTCTTGCCATAATATGGACTTGGTCTTTTACCAAATAGGGCTATCTTCTGTATACCAACCCTACCTTGTCACAACAAAATTGATTGGCTCAAACCCATTAAGAAGGAACGAAATTCTACAAATTAACTTTTAACAAGGCACACCTGTTAATTGAAATGCTTTCCAGGTGACTACTTCATGAAGCTGGTTGAGAGAAGGCCAAGATTGTGCAAAGCTGTCATCAAGGCAAAGGGTGGCTATTTAAAGAATCTCAAATATGACATGTTTTTTTATTTGTTTAACACTTTTTTGGTTACTAGATGATTCCATATGTGTTATGTCATAGCTTTGATGTCTCCACTATTATTCTACAATGTAGAAAATATTAAAAATAGTGACAGTGACTAAGTTTAGGGCAGGTTACTGGGTGGAGGCCAGCTAGTGATGGCTATTTAACAGTCTGATGTTCTTGAGATAGAAGCTGTTTTTCAGTCTCTCGGTCCCAGCTTTGATGCACCTGTACTGACCTCGCCTTCTGGATGATAACGGGGTGAACAGGCCGTGGTTCGGGTGGTTGATGTCCTTGATGATCTTTTTGGCCTTTTGCTGTTTGTGTCCTGCAGGGCAGGCAATGTGCCCCCTGTGATGCGTTGGGCAGACTGCACCACCCTTTGGAGACCCCTTTGGTTGCGGGTGGTACAGTTGCCATACCAAGTGGTGATACAGCCCGACAGGATGCTCTCAATGGTACATCTGTAAAAGTTTGTGAGGGTCTTAGGGGCCAAGACAAATTTCTTCAGCCTCCTGAACTCAAAGAGGTGCTGTTGCGCCTTCTTCGCCACACTGTCTGTCTGGGTGGACCATTTCAGATTTTCAGGGATGTGTACACCAAGGAACTTGATGCTTTTACCTTCACTGTGTGTGCATGCGTGTGCGTGTATGTGTGAATGCGTGCGTCCATGTTTGATTGTGTGTGTGTGCGTGTGTGTAAAGTGTATATATATATGTCTGTAACACGAATTCTCTAGGCTCTGGAGGCTGTTCAACAGCACGTTTCAGTTCCAGATGTCCGGTCTTAACTTATTTATTATGGTTATACTGGGTCTGCTTTCACTTGGCAGGGGGCTACTCCACTGTTACAGGAGGGAGGGAGAATAGAGATGGGAGGGAGGGAGGGAGGGAGGGAGGGAGGGAGGGAGGGAGGGAGGGAGGGAGGGAGGGAGGGAGGGAGGGAGAGAAAATAAAAAAAGAGAGGGGGAGGGAGGGGGAGATGATGGAGAGGAGATTTTTGTGAGAAAGAGAGAGAGAACACACTAGCTAGCTAATGGAAGCATCTGTCCTGGATCCTCTCTCCTCTAAACGCCTCGCCACTCATCTATCCATCTGTTCATCCCCTCATTGTGAGGAGTGGTCAAAAATGTGCAGCAGGACACATTATAACACAATGTAATACCCTATAATACCTAATGTACTGTGTGTGTCCTTATGTGTGTTTGTCGGGACTGAAACCAATAGTGCACCATCTGTGTGTTTAGAAAAATGGATTTAAGTGTCACTCCACAATGATAAAATAATACGAAATACAAAAAAACACCTTGTGGACCCCTCAAATTGAGTTTTGAGAAACAAAAAACAATCATAGTGAAACATGGTCAGGCGTCATATATAATGCATGACATAATCTACAGACATTTAAGGGATAATGCCCGATAAGCCGGTTTTTGGAGGATATATTGGTACAGGTGTTGTTAGGCCCGAAACGAAGTCCATTTTATAGAACTGCTTACCAACATTTTCAAATAATGATTGACATATTTTCATTAAAAACGTTATTTTAATATATTCATACTAATTCATCCTTCCACAAGATATAGTCCTGACACAGATCTAGGGATGCTAGCCAAGCCGGCTGGTTGTTCGTTCTACCGGTTCGGTTGCCAGAGATGCGACCCAGTCGTTCAGTCTTTTTGTTCTGCATCAATGAATGTGACCCAGTCGTTCATTCTAAATGTTCCATTGCAGAAAAACAACAAATTAGCTGCAATTGCATTTGTTTAAGTGGTTTTTAATTACATTTATTTGGATACATCCACAACAATGAGCTAATGATGCACTATTTTGCCTTGCAAAGAAAATGTGCTCTCTCGGCAGAACACTGTTGTTCAGAGGAGCTAGCCAACAACACAGCTAACACAATCACTTCAAACTGAAGCTGGAAAGACTGCAACCTAGCAGCACTTTGTTTTCTATTGATAGTACTTTGTATATATCCAGATAAATGATGCTGATTCATGATTTTCGACTGGCTGAGAAAAGCTGCCTGGCTGTCGGTTCATTCCGACTCCCGACATGTTCATTACTATGGGACAGCTGGAGATCGAATTTGAATATTGAAACAATGTTTATACAAAATCTCCACTGTTGAAAACTAAATGTTAGTCTAAAAGAAATGTGAAATAATGTTAAGATGCTTTTTATAATGGAGATTAGTTTATAAAGTGCCTGTCTGGGCTGGTGAGACAGTGGATTGCGCAGTCAAATGGAACAGAGGAAATAGGCATTTTAACGTCATAGATTCAGCCAGTGGTAACTTGTGAATAGACACCGGCTGGAATGCGGTTTTAACCTATCAGCATTCAGGATTAGACCCACCTGTTGTATAAGTATGCATAAACAACAAACCAAGTTTAGTAGACGAGAGGACAATTACGCACTTATAAAGAAACGTCTCCATAGGAGGATAAGGTGATAGGCTTTGGCATTTACATTATTGTTACCTGATAAAATGTCACATTATATATTATTTTCATCTACACTGTGAACATTTTTGTTTTGGCTGGACAGCTGATGAAAAAGATCATCCCTAATGTGGTTGTATAACCCACAGTAAAGATCATCCCTAATGTTGTTGTATAACCCACAGTAAAGATCATCCCTAATGTGGTTGTATAACCCACAGTAAAGATCATCCCTAATGTTGTTGTATAACCCACAGTAAAGATCATCCCTAATGTTGTTGTATAACCCACAGTAAAGATCATCCCTATTGTGGTTGTATAACCCACAGTAAAGATCATCCCTAATGTGGTTGTATAACCCACAGTAAAGATCATCCCTAATGTTGTTATATAACCCACAGTAAAGATCATCCCTAATGTGGTTGTATAACCCACAGTAAAAATCATCCCTAATGTTGTTGTATAACCCACAGTAAAGATCATCCCTAATGTGGTTGTATAACCCACAGTAAAGATCATCCCTAATGTTGTTGTATAACCCACAGTAAAGATCATCCCTAATGTTGTTGTATAACCCACAGTAAAGATCATCCCTATTGTGGTTGTATAACCCACAGTAAAGATCATCCCTAATGTGGTTGTATAACCCACAGTAAAGATCATCCCTAATGTTGTTATATAACCCACAGTAAAGATCATCCCTAATGTGGTTGTATAACTCACAGTAAAGATCATCCCTAATGTGGTTGTATAACCCACAGTAAAGATCATCCCTAATGTGGTTGCATAACCCACAGTAAAGATCATCCCTAATGTTGTTGTATAACACACAGTAAAGATCATCCCTAATGTGGTTGTATAACCCACAGTAAAGATCATCCCTAATGTTGTTGAATAACCCACAGTAAAGATCATCCCTAATGTGGTTGTATAACCCACAGTAAAGATCATCCCTAATGTGGTTGTAAAACCCACAGTAAAGATCATCCCTAATGTTGTTGTATAACCCACAGTAAAGATCATCCCTAATGTGGTTGTATAACCCACAGTAAAGATCATCCCTAATGTTGTTGTATAACCCACAGTAAAGATCATCCCTAATGTTGTTGTATAACCCACAGTAAAGATCATCCCTAATGTGGTTGTATAACCCACAGTAAAGATCATCCCTAATGTGGTTGTATAACCCACAGTAAAGATCATCCCTAATGTTGTTATATAACCCACAGTAAAGATCATCCCTAATGTGGTTGTATAACTCACAGTAAAGATCATCCCTAATGTGGTTGTATAACCCACAGTAAAGATCATCCCTAATGTGGTTGCATAACCCACAGTAAAGATCATCCCTAATGTTGTTGTATAACACAGAGTAAAGATCATCCCTAATGTGGTTGTATAACCCACAGTAAAGATCATCCCTAATGTTGTTGAATAACCCACAGTAAAGATCCTCCCTAATGTGGTTGTATAACCCACAGTAAAGATCATCCCTAATGTGGTTGTAAAACCCACAGTAAAGATCATTCCTAATGTTGTTGTATAACCCACAGTAAAGATCATCTCTAATGTGTTTGTATAACCCACAGTAAAGATCATCCCTAATGTGGTTGTATAACCCACAGTAAAGATCATCCCTAATGTGGTTGTATAACCCACAGTAAAGATCATCCCTAATGTTGTTATATAACCCACAGTAAAGATCATCCCTAATGTGGTTGTATAACTCACAGTAAAGATCATCCCTAATGTGGTTGTATAACCCACAGTAAAGATCATCCCTAATGTGGTTGTATAACCCACAGTAAAGATCATCCCTAATGTTGTTGTATAACCCACAGTAAAGATCATCCCTAATGTGGTTGTATAACCCACAGTAAAGATCATCCCTAATGTTGTTGAATAACCCACAGTAAAGATCATCCCTAATGCGGTTGTATAACCCACAGTAAAGATCATCCCTAATGTGGTTGTAAAACCCACAGTAAAGATCATCCCTAATGTGGTTGTATAACCCACAGTAAAGATCATCCCTAATGTTGTTGTATACCCCACAGTAAAGATCATCCCTGATGTGGTTGTATAACCCACAGTAAAGATCATCCCTAATGTGGTTGTATAACCCACAGTAAAGATCATCCCTAATGTGGTTGTATAACCCACAGTAAAGATCATCCCTAATGTTATTGTATAACCCACAGTAAAGATCATCCCTAATGTGGTTGTATAACCCACAGTAAAGATCATCCCTAATGTGGTTGTATAACCCACAGTAAAGATCATCCCTACTGTGGTTGTATAACCCACAGTAAAGATCATCCCTAATGTTGTTGTATAACCCACTGTAAAGATCATCCCTAATGTGGTTGTATAACCCACAGTAAAGATCATCCCTATTGTTGTTGTATAACCCACAGTAAAGATCATCCCTAATGTGGTTGTATAACCCACAGTAAAGATCATCCCTAATGTGGTTGTATAACCCACAGTAAAGATCATCCCTAATGTTGTTGTATAACCCACAGTAAAGATCATCCCTAATGTGATTGTATAACCCACAGTAAAGATCATCCCTAATGTGGTTGTATAACCCACAGTAAAGATCATCCCTAATGTGGTTGTATAACCCACAGTAAAGATCATCTCTAATGTGGTTGTATAACCCACAGTAAAGATCATCCCTAATGTTGTTGTATAACCCACAGTAAAGATCATCCCTAACGTGGTTGTATAACCCACAGTAAAGATCATCCCTAATGTTGTTGAATAACCCACAGTAAAGATCATCCCTAATGTGGTTGTATAACCCACAGTAAAGATCATCCCTAATGTGGTTGTAAAACCCACAGTAAAGATCATCCCTAATGTGGTTGTATAACCCACAGTAAAGATCATCCCTAATGTTGTTGTATAACCCACAGTAAAGATCATCCCTAATGTGGTTGTATAACCCACAGTAAAGATCATCCCTAATGTGGTTGTATAACCCACAGTAAAGATCATCCCTAATGTGGTTGTATAACCCACTGTAAAGATCATCCCTAATGTGGTTGTATAACCCACCGTAAAGATCATCCCTATTGTTGTTGTATAACCCACAGTAAAGATCATCCCTAATGTGGTTGTATAACCCACAGTAAAGATCATCCCTAATGTGGTTGTATAACCCACAGTAAAGATCATCCCTAATGTTGTTGTATAACCCAAATTAATGATCATCCCTAATGTGATTGTATAACCCACAGTAAAGATCATCCCTAATGTGGTTGTATAACCCACAGTAAAGATCATCCCTAATGTTGTTGTATAACCCACCGTAAAGATCATCTCTAATGTGGTTGTATAACCCACAGTAAAGATCATCCCTAATGTGGTTGTATAACCCACAGTAAAGATCATCCCTAATGTTGTTGTATAACCCACAGTAAAGATCATCCCTAATGTGGTTGTAAAACCCACAGTAAAGATCATCCCTAATGTGATTGTATAACCCACAGTAAAGATCATCCCTAATGTGGTTGTATAACCCACAGTAAAGATCATCCCTAATATGGTTGTATAACCCACAGTAAAGATCATCCCTAATGTGGTTGTGTAACCCACAGTAAAGATCATCCCTAATGTGGTTGTATAACCCACAGTAAAGATCATCCCTAATGTTGTTGTATAACCCACAGTAAAGATCATCCCTAATGTTGTTGTATAACCCACAGTAAAGATCATCCCTAATGTTGTTGTATAACCCACAGTAAAGATCATCCCTAATGTTTTTGTATAACCCACAGTAAAGATCATCCCTAATGTTGTTGTATAACCCACAGTAAAGATCATCCCTAATGTTGTTGTATAACCCACAGTAAAGATCATCCCTAATGTGGTTGTATAACCCACAGTAAAGCAAGACATGAGCTTCTGTTTCAATGGAACCATTGTTACAAAAAGTACTGACGCGTTTATCTAAGGGAGTGTTTGTGTATCGACCAGTCTCAATAGCGAGAGGGGCCACACCACGTCTACATTTTGCAATAGAGCTTTGATTTTGTTTGGATAAACTGTACGTACTGTATATACCGTAGGGTTCCGTCCCAAAAGTGTGTTCAAAATGGCAGGGCTGTGCATGCGTGCACGTGTGTGTGTGTGTGTGTGTGTGTGTGTGTGTGTGTGTGTGTGTGTGTGTGTGTGTGTGTGTGTGTGTGTGTGTGTGTGTGTGTGTGTGTGTGTGTGTGTGTGTGTGTGTGTGTGTGTGTGTGTGTGTGTGTGTCAAATAAAGTAAACTGCAAATCAATATCACATCATCTTTTACACTAGCAATCTATATCACATCAAATCTCCTATTATAGATAACTATCTATCTCCCCCTCCATTACAAACCCAGGCTGCTGCCCTCGTTGGGGTCAGGGAATCTTACCCAAAGACCCTAGAGAATGAATGAAATAGCCTACCTGAAATACAAATGCAAATATACACGCAAAGGGTTCAGCAGACCTATACTGGTTTGGCCAGGATTCTCCTGGTGTGGTAGAATATTGTCCTGGTTTGGCCAGGACTCTCCTGGTGTGGTAGCATATTGTCCTGGTTTGGCCCGGACTCTCCTGGTGTGGTAGCATATTGTCCTGGTTTAGCCAGGACTCTCCTGGTGTGGTAGCATATTGTCCTGGTTTGACACGGACTCTCCTGGTGTGGTAGCATATTGTCCTGGTTTGGCCAGGACTCTCCTGGTGTGGTACCATATTGTCCTGGTTTGGCCAGGATTCTCCTGGTGTGGTAGCATATTGTCATGGTTTGGCCCGGACTCTCCTGGTGTGGTACCCTATTGTCCTGGTTTGGCCGGGACTCTCCTGGTGTGGTAGAATATTGTCCTGGTTTGGCCAGGATTCTCCTGGTGTGGTAGCATATTGTCCTGGTTTGGCCAGGACTCTCCTGGTGTGGTAGCATATTGTCCTGGTTTGGCCGGGACTCTCCTGGTGTGATACCATATTGTCCTGGTTTGGCCAGGACTCTCCTGGTGTGGTACCCTATTGTCCTAGTTTGGCCGGGACTCTCCTGGTGTGGTACTATATTGTCCTGGTTTGGCCGGGACTCTCCTGGTGTGGTACTATATTGTCCTGGTTTGGCCGGGACTCTCCTGGTGTGGTACTATATTGTCCTAGTTTGGCCGGGACTCTCCTGGTGTGGTACTATATTGTCCTGGTTTGGCCGGGACTCTCCTGGTGTGGTACTATATTGTCCTGGTTTGGCCGGGACTCTCCTGGTGTGGTACTATATTGTCCTGGTTTGGCCGGGACTCTCCTGGTGTGGTGCTATATTGTCCTGGTTAGGCCGGGACTCTCCTGGTGTGATACCCTATTCTCCTACTGTGTCAAACTTTCATATTGCACCAACATCTGACACAAGCTAGGTTTCTATCCAGTTGGCGACAGATTTTCATGCAAATTTTCTAAAATCAGCATAAAACAATATGTGCATTTTCCCACCGGAGATGTGTTTCCATCAAATTGACTTGTTGCGGATTAAAGGCTTTGCGTGACGACATAGTGCACATAAAAATAACTTTTCGGTAAAATTCCCATGTAGCCTACCGAATAAAAAATACAAGTTACATGGGTTTCTGTTACATGTTCAACTCTACTGATGGTTTAGTCACAAAAAATGTTGTGTTATATAGTGAATGTGCTCATTCTGGTATTGGCACATGTGCTCTAGCCAACAGATCGCAGCTACAGTGCGGGTATAGTGTACATTATGAGATTAATATGGACAGAGTGAGATAATTTTATTTGTCAAATGGCAGCTAAGCATCGGTCATCATGTCACCAGAATAAGAACCACTGTATTTATTGGAAAGGAACATCAAGGAGCATCAATTGGAAAGGAGCACCGTGCACTTTCACCACCCTGTGAAGTTCATCATAACTTATTTCACCTGTAGCCTAATAAACTGCATGCTTTCCAAAGTCGTAGTGGGAGAATAACACAACATTTGACTCCAAATTTACTTCCATATGATGGTTATTATACCAATATTTGCGCATAAAGGAGTTTCCACCGCATTTCTCACACAATGCATTTTACAGACACAAAAAGATCCCACCTTGTCTAACGTGCTTTGTTTTGTCGACGTTTGGAAAGTTTACAGACAAATGTGCGGTTTCCATCAGTCCTGTCATGACATTTTTTTTATCCAACATGTGCTTTACTCTCATAAAAAGGTTGGATTGAAACCTGCTTACAGACATGTATTTGGTAAGTGCCCCACATTGTGATTCTCTAGTTACAGGAGAGAATGAAAGAAAAAGAAAGAAAGAGTGTGAAGGAGAGAGCAGTAAAGACAGACATTATTGTTGTTTAAAAATAGAACCAACGTGTTCAGGTAATAGTAAGCGAATAGGTGAATCGTTTCCCACAGATTGTCTATACCTAAAAATGCAACATTTATAACCACAGAGACCCTTGTTGATATCCATAACTACTATGTCTAGATGGGACAAAACTGACCAAATACAAGCTGTGGTATAACAAAGTCTGTTCTAATATCTGTACTGACAATGACACACAGGGAAAGATCCAGAAACAAGTTTGAACAATATGTAACCAAGATCAAGTGTATCAAAGACAGGGTTTCGGACATTCCACTAAGGCTGGAGAAAAAGAGACATTATCATTGACTAGCAGGCACTCAGAGCTAAGGACATGCCTTCCGCTAGCCAAACACAGACCAAACAATTACTGATGTGTGGAGTGAAACATGATACGTCCTGGAGAGAGGCAGAAAGAGAGAGAAGGAGAAGAAAAATAAGAAAGAGAGAGAGCAATGATGAATGGAGAGGTGAGAGAGATGGGAATGAGTACATTTTCACAGCCACGAGACCAATGAATGGAGAAAGAGAAGAATTGAGTCATTTTGCAGTCATGTCGTTTCAGTGAACTAGCTCAGACAGTCGTGAGGTAATGTAAACAGACAATAACCCAAAAGCAGAGAAACAGAAACTTCATGGAAATTTCACAGACCGAATATAAATCCAAGGTGGGCGTCGAGATCTATAGGCAATTTCACAAGACCTATAAGCCTATAGGCAATAACTCTGGTAGCTAACGCAAGTATTCAGGATCAAAGCAAGGCTACTCATCACACGTTCACCAAACTCCACTACATCTAACCTGACCTAGTACTTTATTTATTGACGAGAAGGGAAGAATAGAGAGTTCTCAAGAAAGATAAATGAAAAATGAGAGGAGTAGAGATGCAGAGAGTTTTGTCCTCCTTCATAGGCCCTCTACCCCTCTATGTTAGTTAGGGTGGATTGAAGATCAATAGGACAGGCTGTAGAGGAGGGGATTAGGATTTGTTGTCTCCACCCAAGGCAAAGATAAACACGTACCTGGGAGCGGAATAAAGTTCAATGATGTCAAATATTTTCTTTACTATTAAAGCTGCTGGTTCATCAGTCAGCCTGGCAATGAAGCCCTCATTCCTTCCTTACCAGCTGTAACCAGAGAAGAACATCACAACACCCCCTTACTTATAACATCCCACAAGACAAAATACTAAAGCATACTATGGTCTAAATACAGTAGTATTACGATATTTCTATACTACATTATTCACTGTAGTGTTTTTGCAGAATTTACTGTAGTATTCACTATACTAATCAATAGTGTTGTTGCGGATATGATTGTAGTAACTGTGGTGTTTTTGTGGACTTCACTGTAGTATTCACTATAGTGTTTTTGCGGACATGACCATAGTATACTATTTTATTCACTGTCGTGTTTTTACTGACATGACTCTATGTTAAGGGTGTGTACTGGAGGCAAAGTCAGGCGCAGGAGAGGAGAATGTAGTTAACAGGCGCACTTTTTATTCCGGTCCAAACTAAAGCACGTAAGTACATATAACGTGCCCAAAACACAGAACATGAATAAAAGTCTGGTGCGTGACAATACCCTCATAACATCAAAACAATTTCACACAAAGACATGGAGGGGAACAGAGGACTAAATACATTCAGTGTGATTAGGGAATGAAAACCAGGTGTGTATGGAACAAGACAAAACCAATGGGAATATGAAACCCTTCCTGTAGGCTGTCTCGTCATAGTTGGTAATCATGCCTACCACTGTTGTGTCATTTGCAGACTTGATGATTGAGTTCGAGACAGAGAGTACAGGAGAGGGTTGAGCACGCACCCTTGTGGGGCTCCTGTGTTGATGATCAGCGAAGTGTAGATGTTGTTTCCTACCTCCACCACCTGGGGGTGGCCCATCAGGAAGTACAGGACACAGTTGCACAGGGCGGTGTTCAGACCCAGGGCCCCAAGCTTAATGATGAGCTTGGAGGGTACTATGCTGTTGAATGCTGAGCTATAGTCAATGAACAGCATTCTTGCATAGGTATTCCTCTTGTCCAGGTGGGAAAAGGCAGTGTGCAGTGCGATTGCATCGTCTGTGGATCTATTGGGGCCGTAAGCAAATTAAAGTGGGTCTAGGATGTCAGGTAAGGTAGAGGTAATATGATCCTTAACTAGTCTCTCAAAGCTCTTCATGATTACAGAAGTGAGTGCTACAGGGCGATAGTCATTTAGTGCAGTTACCTTTGCTTTCTTGGGTACAGGAACAATGGTAGACATCTTGAAGCAAGTGGGAACAGTAGATTGGGATAGGGAGAGATTGAATATATCCGTAAACACTCCAGCCAGCTGGTCTGCGCATGCTCTGAGGATGCGGCTGGGGATGCTGTCTAGGTTGGCAGCCTTGCGACGGTTAACACGCTTAAATGTCTTACTCACGTCGACCACAGAGAAGAAGAGCCCACAGTCCTTGGAAATGGGCCGCGTCCAGGGCAATTTAACTTATTCCAGAGGCTGCTCCAAAACACCACTGATGGAGAAGAGGTATTCGGAGTGGACTTCTAGTCCGACTCAGGAGGCGTGCACACCACCCACCGCTTCCGAGTATATTACACGCTAATGTACAGTTACCGGATAATAAAGTAGACGACCTCAGGGTGAGGATCTCGTTCCAGAAAGACATCAGGGATTATAACATACTCTGTTTAACGGAAACATGGCTCTCTCAGGATATACTGTCCCCATCCATACAGCCAGCTGGGTTCTCAGTACATCGCGCAGACAGGAATAAAGAACTCTCTGGGAAGAAGAATGGCAGGGGTGTATGTTTTATGATTAACTACTCATGGTGTGATTGTGGACTACATTGCAACTTAATTTCAATGTGATTCCTAAAATGACTTGTATTCTGGTATATTGTCATGTGGACAAAGTGTGCATCAGAGAGTTGTTTCTGATGTCTCCTTCTCTAGAAATAATTAAAAAACGGTAAACCATGGCTTTAGGGTGTTTTGCTGTACTATGTCAATCGAATCTAACTCAAAATCCCATGTAAGCTTTAAGCAAATCATTTAGGCCGTCATTTCAAGTTTTGATTTAAATGTACCATCACTGGTTTCCACTTTCATAAAACTCTGTAACCTTTTGTTGGTTTCTTATGGGGATTTATAGTAACCATGGTAACGCAATAAGAACAGCGATTGCCCTAAAACCCTGAGTGGGCTGACAGGGGTGATGCAATGCATGATGGGTAGGTAAGTACGGTGTCACCTCCCACACAGGACCAATTCTTCATCTCCATCTCGCTCCCCCTCGGGAGTTCAAACACTTCCCATCTGCTTTGATATCTGCTCTCTCCATCCATCTCCCTCTCTGTCTCTGTCTCTTTCTCATTCTCTCTCTTTGTGTGTCTCTCTATCTCCCTTCTGTTTCTGTCCCTATCTCCCTCTGTCTCTCTCGCACGCTCTCTGTCTCTGTCTCTCTCTCATTCTCTCTCTCTCTGTGTACCTCTCTCAATTCAATTCAAGTGGCTTTATTTGCATGGGAAACATATGTTAACATTGCCAAAGCAAGTGAAGTAGATAATAAACAAAATTGAAATAAACAATAAAAATAAACAGTAAACATTACACTCACAGAAGTTCCATTTTAAGGCATTTCAAATGTCATATTGTGTCTATATACAGTGTTGTAACGATGTGCAAATGGTTAAAGTACAAAATGGAAAATAAATAAACATAAAAATGGGTTGTATTTATAGTGATGTTTGTTCTTCACTGGTTGCCCTTTTCTGGTTGCAACAGGTCACAAATCATGCTGCTGTGATGTCACGCTGTGGTATTTCACCCAGTAGATATAGGAGTTTATCAAAATTGGGTTTGTTTTCGAAGTCTTTGTGGATCTGTGTAATCTGAGGGAAATATGTGTCTCTAATATGGAGATACATTGGGCAGGAGGTTAGGAAGTGCAGCTCAGTTTCCACCTCATTTTGTGGGCAGTATGCACATAGTCTGTCTTCTCTTAAGAGCAAGGTCTTCCCTTCGACAGCCTTCCTCAATACCAAGGCTATGTTCACAGAGTCTGTACATAGTCAAAGCTTTCCTTAATTTTGGGTCAGTCACATTGGTCAGGCATTCTACTCTATCTCCTGTCTCTCTTACACTCTCTCTCTCTCATTATTTCTCTCAATTCAATTCAATTCAATTCAAGGGGCTTTATTGGCATAGGAAACATATGTTAACATTGCCAAAGCAAGTGAAGTAGATAATATACAAAGTGAAATAAACGATAAAAATGAACAGTAAACAGTCTCTCTCTCTCTGTTGCTCTCATTCTCTATCTCGTTCTATGTGTCTCTCTGTCTCTCTATATCTCTCTGTCTCTCTCACACTCTCCTGTGTCTCTCAATTCAATTCAATTCAAAGGGCTTTAATGTACAGTGTTGTAACAATGTGCAAATATTTAAAATAAATAAACACTCACTCTCTGTCTCTCTCTCTCTCCCTCTCTCGGTCATTCTCCATCTCTCTTGCTCTTTCGCTTTCTCTCTCTTCACTCTCTCCGTCTCTCTTTTGATCACTTTCTCACTGTCTTTCTATCTCTGTCATTCTCTCTCTCTCTTTCCTCACTTCTTACCTCCACCCCTCTCTCTCCTTGTCATTCTCTCTCTCTCTTTCCTCACTTCTTACCTCCACCCCTCTCTCCTTGTCATTCTCTCTCTCCTTCCTCACTTCTTACCTCCACCCCTCTCTCTCCTTGTCATTCTCTCTCTCTCCTTCCTCACTTCTTACCTCCACCCCTCTCTCTCCTTGTCATTCTCTCTCTCTCCTTCCTCACTTCTTACCTCCACCCCTCTCTCTCCTTGTCATTCTCTCTCTCTCCTTCCTCACTTCTTACCTCCACCCCTCTCTCTCCTTGTCATTCTCTCTCTCTCCTTTCTCACTTCTTACCTCCACCCCTCTCTCTCCTTGTCATTCTCTCTCTCTCCTTCCTCACTTCTTACCTCCACCCCTCTCTCTCCTTGTCATTCTCCTCTCCCTCCCTCCTTTGCTCTTTCTCTCACTTTCTCTCTCTCCCTCCATCCCTCGCTCTCTTTCTAACTCATTCTAACTCAGTCTTTCTCTTCAACCCCCCTCCATCGCTCTCTGTTTGTTGTTTCTATGCTGCTTGGTTTTCCGGCTCAGAGAATGAAATAGTGTGTTGTCCCTGTAGATAAAACGTTAGCTTTGTTACACCCCATTTCCCCCCTGATACAGAACATGCAGACTACGCAAAAATCAAGAGGGGAAAGGGATAGAGAGAGAGGGGGGAGATGGAGAAAGAGAGAGAAAGCAAGGGAGAGGGAGGGAGGGGTAGGAGCTCTGTTAACATATCCATGTAGTCATGTGCAAAACACCTACAGAAAACATGGGAGGCATATAAAGCCATATGGACAGTACGGAATCACCTAGTAACCAAAAAAGTGTTCAACAAATCCAAATATATTTTATATTTGAGATTCTTTAAAGTAGCCACCGTTTGCCTTGATGACAGTTTTGCACACTCAGGGAACTGGGACACCACAGGCCACTGTTTCAGAGAGGGAACTGAGACACCACAGGCCACTGTTTCAGAGAGGGAACTGGGACACCACAGGCCACTGTTTCAGAGAGGGATCTGGGACACCACAGGCCACTGTTTCAGAGAGGGAACTAGGACACCACAGGCCACTGTTTCAGAGAGGGAACTGGGACACCACAGGCCACTGTTTCAGAGAGGGAACTGGGACACCACAGGCCACTGTTTCAGAGAGGGAACTAGGACACCACAGGCCACTGTTTCAGAGAGGGAACTGGGACACCACAGGCCACTGTTTCAGAGAGGGAACTAGGACACCACAGGCCACTGTTTCAGAGAGGGAACTGGGATACCACAGGCCACTGTTTCAGAGAGGGAACTGGGACACCACAGGCCACTGTTTCAGAGAGGGAACTGGGACACCACAGGCCACTGTTTCAGAGAGGGAACTGGGACACCACAGGCCACTGTTTCAGAGAGGGAACTGGGACACCACAGGCCACTGTTTCAGAGAGGGAACTGGGACACCACAGGCCACTGTTTCAGAGAGGGAACTGGGACACCACAGGCCACAGTTTCAGAGAGGGAACTGGGACACCACAGGCCACAGTTTCAGAGAGGGAACTGGGACACCACAGGCCACTGTTTCAGAGAGGGAACTGGGACACCACAGGCCACTGTTTCAGAGAGGGAACTGGGACACCACAGGCCACTGTTTCAGAGAGGGAACTGGGACACCACAGGCCACAGTTTCAGAGAGGGAACTGGGACACCACAGGCCACTGTTTCAGAGAGGGAACTGGGACACCACAGGCCACTGTTTCAGAGAGGGAACTGGGACACCACAGGCCACTGTTTCAGAGAGGGAACTGGGACACCACAGGCCACTGTTTCAGAGAGGGATCTGGGACACCACAGGCCACTGTTTCAGAGAGGGAACTAGGACACCAAAGGCCACTGTTTCACAGAGGGAACTGGGACACCACAGGCCACTGTTTCAGAGAGGGAACTGGGACACCACAGGCCACTGTTTCAGAGAGGGAACTAGGACACCACAGGCCACTGTTTCAGAGAGGGAACTGGGACACCACAGGCCACTGTTTCAGAGAGGGAACTGGGACACCACAGGCCACTGTTTCAGAGAGGGAACTGGGACACCACAGGCCACTGTTTCAGAGAGGGAACTGGGACACCACAGGCCACTGTTTCAGAGAGGGAACTGGGACACCACAGGCCACTGTTTCAGAGAGGGAACTAGGACACCACAGGCCACTGTTTCAGAGAGGGAACTGGGACACCACAGGCCACTGTTTCAAAGAGGGAGCTAGGACACCACAGGCCACTGTTTCAGAGAGGGAACTGGGACACCACAGGCCACTGTTTCAGAGAGGGAACTGGGACACCACAGGCCACTGTTTCAGAGAGGGAACTAGGACACCACAGGCCACTGTTTCAGAGAGGGAACTGGGACACCACAGGCCACTGTTTCAGAGAGGGAGCTAGGACACCACAGGCCACTGTTTCAGAGAGGGAACTAGGACACCACAGGCCACTGTTTCAGAGAGGGAACTGGGACACCACAGGCCACTGTTTCAGAGAGGGAACTGGGACACCACAGGCCACTGTTTCAGAGAGGGAACTGGGACACCACAGGCCACTGTTTCAGAGAGGGAACTGGGACACCACAGGCCACTGTTTCAGAGAGGGAACTAGGACACCACAGGCCACTGTTTCAGAGAGGGAACTAGGACACCACAGGCCACTGTTTCAGAGAGGGAACTGGGACACCACAGGCCACTGTTTCGGAGAGGGAGCTAGGACACCACAGGCCACTGTTTCAGAGAGGGAACTGGGACACCACAGGCCACTGTTTCAGAGAGGGAACTGGGACACCACAGGCCACTGTTTCAGAGAGGGAACTAGGACACCACAGGCCACTGTTTCAGAGAGGGAACTGGGACACCACAGGCCACTGTTTCAGAGAGGGAGCTAGGACACCACAGGCCACTGTTTCAGAGAGGGAACTAGGACACCACAGGCCACTGTTTCAGAGAGGGAACTGGGACACCACAGGCCACAGTTTCAGAGAGGGAACTGGGACACCACAGGCCACTGTTTCAGAGAGGGAACTGGGACACCACAGGCCACTGTTTCAGAGAGGGAACTGGGACACCACAGGCCACTGTTTCAGAGAGGGAACTGGGACACCACAGGCCACTGTTTGCTTTCTCAGAGAATACAAAATACACACACATACCATACAGAAACTTGCCAGCACACATACTCACACATGCATGCATATCCACATACATACAACCATGCATGATGTATCGTGTGTGCGTGCGTGCGTGTTTCTAGTGTAGTGGGTGAACGCTGAGAGGAAAATTAAAGGCCTCAATCAGAGCTAATGACAGAGTGAGAGGAGACCCTAACCACACACACTCACACACAAACACACACTCACACACATACATACACACACACACACATCACACACACACATTTCTGCATTGCCAGTGAGCCCTCATTTTATTGCCACTGAGGCGTGTCATCTGCCTAGCCACCTGCTCCTGCTTCACTGGGGCATCACGCATCATCATCCTGCGCCAGAATCTCCTAATAACATCATTGGGCTTTCATTCGCCCTTACTAACAGGTCCCTGGAGCCCATTAGGTCACGGTTTCCTGCCGGCCAGTGAACCTGCTATGTCCCCCATGAAAACCGTAAAGAGACAGGGCTCATAAGGCTTTTTAAAACTCCTACAACTGATGAAAACAAGAGTAAAAGAGAATGAGAAAAGAGTCCGATACCTTCAGCATGGGGTAGTGTTGTGTTCAGAGACATTTTGACAAGGTGATGACAGAGTGCTTATGTTTGGCAGGAGAGAGTAGTTTAGGGTAGTTTAGGGTACGGGAAGAGAAGCACACACATATTGAACACACACACACACACAAAGGGAGACCAAGGGGATAGAGACAGATGAAAACAAGAAGTACTTCCGTCCAGAGAGAACGATGCATACTACATGACAAAGATAAAGAAAAGGTCAAAAAGGTCACTGATACCTGGACCAGAGAGACTGTATGGAAGCCGACTGGCACAGCACAGACATACATACACATGTACTGTACAAGCACACAAACACCATGCCTTGAGAATGTAAATGAACACCAATCGCTGTGACGACAGCCAGGTGTATAGATCGTCATAGATGTCAAGAGAGTACCGCCAGGAGGAAATTACAATGGCGTAGACCTGGAGGAGACCTCGGCGGTGGCAAACGGTGTGTGTCTAAGTACAGGGCTTTCTTTTTTAAGATTAGAGCCTCATTCTAAAATGGATTCAATCGTTTTTTCCCCTCGTCAATCTACACACAATACGCCATAATGACAAGGCAAAAACAGGTTTTTAGAACTGTTTGCTAATTTTTACTAATGAAAAACATGAAGGAAAAGGAAACCGCACACTGCTCTTGATAGTATCACCGATATTTAATAAGCTTTACGTATCGGCCACACGGCCTTCGTCAGAGCTTTTGGGATTTTTTGAAAGTTGCACCCTTATGTAGACCTGGCTCCACCCACATCCGTTCTACACATCGAAGGGGGTTGGAAGCAAAGGAAAATAAATAAGTGCTACCAAATATAACAATGTGCATTTCATAACTCTTACAAAAGTGTATAAATAAGGCGTATTGAACACTTCTGTATAATCTCAATGAGGACATAGCAAGTTCATTAGTCATTGGGTACATCATATGAAAAACGTCAGAATAATCTACAAGAGACACACATTTCATGTTCCAATTCACAGCATAACATACAAAGGCATTTCATCATTAAGTCCTTTTGGAAACAATGTCTGGAGGGTGAAAATCCAAAAACATTCTCTTTTACTCAGAGTATTATTAATATCACCTCCCCTGTCTGATATCTTAACTTTCTCTATGCCACAAAATCTAAAGGTGGAAATGTCATGCTTCATGTCATTGAAATGTACAGCGACTGGATACTCCCTGTCGTTTCTCCTGATTGAACTTTTATGTTCACTAATTCTCTGTTTAAGAGAGCGGGTGGTTTTACCGACATAACAGAGCCCACATGGACATTTAATAATGTAAATAACATGGGTGGTGGAACACGTAATAATGTCATTTATTTGGAACCTTTTTCCTGTGTGTGGGTGACAGAAATATTGACACTTCATCATGTTGTTGCACTGTGCGCATCCTCTGCATTTATAGCTACCATTTGGTAGAGGGCGTAAAAGTGCTTGGCTAATTTTCTTAAGTGGCTGGCAGTTGGCATGAACCAATTTATCGCGTAAATTGCGACCTCTCCTATACACAATACGTGGTGGATATTTAAATTCAGCCGGCAAAGCTGGGTCAGATGATAAAATATGCCAGTGTTTCTTGACCACCTCTCCCACTTTTCGCGAATTCAAAGTATATGTAGTTGTGAACATTACGGAGTGTTCTGTAGCTTTAGCGGGTCTTTTTTGTAGCTCCAGTCGCTGTACATTTCAATGACATGAAGCATGACATTTCCACCTTTAGATTTTGTGGCATAGAGAAAGTTAAGATATCAGACAGGGGAGGTGATATTAATAATACTCTGAGTAAAAGAGAATGTTTTTGGATTTTCACCCTCCAGACATTGTTTCCAAAAGGACTTAATGATGAAATGCCTTTGTATGTTATGCTGTGAATTGGAACATGAAATGTGTGTCTCTTGTAGATTATTCTGACGTTTTTCATATGATGTACCCAATGACTAATGAACTTGCTATGTCCTCATTGAGATTATACAGAAGTGTTCAATACGCCTTATTTATACACTTTTGTAAGAGTTATGAAATGCACATTGTTATATTTGGTAGCACTTATTTATTTTCCTTTGCTTCCAACCCCCTTCGATGTGTAGAACGGATGTGGGTGGAGCCAGGTCTACATAAGGGTGCAACTTTCAAAAAATCCCAAAAGCTCTGACGAAGGCCGTGTGGCCGATACGTAAAGCTTATTAAATATCGGTGATACTATCAAGAGCAGTGTGCGGTTTCCTTTTCCTTCATCTTGTTCAATTGATGCCATGCACCTGCAAATAAGATTGCTCAGATGTGCGAGTGCCTTTTTGTATTACTAATGAAAAACAGAAATACAGAAAAAATGCTGATTAATTGTAGAATAAGGCTGTAGCGTAACAAAATGTGGGGAAACGGAAGGGGTCTGAATACTTTCTGAATGCTCTGTATGTCTTGGTCCAATGTGACACCACCCAGACATCATCCCAAAATCCCAAACCAACAGCACGGAATTCCGATCAGCTTACGATTATTGCTGCAAAGACACAGCAATCATTCCTCACCTTCACTCTCACTCTTAAATATTTTGTCTTGCCCATTCACCCTCTGAATAGCACACATACACAATCCATGTCTCAATTGTCTTAAGGCTTAAAAATGCTTCTTTAACCTGTCCCCTCCCCTTCATCTACACTGATTGAAGTGGATTTAAGAAGTGACATCAATAAGGGATCACAGCTTTTTCACCTGGATTCACCTGGTTAGTCTATGTCATGGAAAGAGCAGGTGTCCTTAATGTTTTGTACAGTCAGTGTATGAGAGAGAGGAGATGAAGAGAGAGAAAGAGGGAGTGAGGGAAGAGAAAGAGGAATCTTGTTTTCATTAAAGGAGAAGATTGGACCAGCAGCCTTTGATCCCTGTCCATCAGAGATTCCATTATGGCCAGACAGGGCTGAGTTAACACCCGCAATGACATTCACACTCACACACACATGCACGCATACCCACAATGACATTCACACACACAAACACACATACCCGCAATGACATTCACACATACACACACATACCCACAGTCAAATTCACAAACAGCTCAATTCTGTTTTGCCCTTTCTTTTTACTATATTTCTCTCATCAATTTCATATTTTACTGTAGGTTTTCCCCTTGTGTGGTAGATGTGGAGAATAGTGTAGGTTTTCCCCTTCTGTAGTAGAGGTGGAGAATAGTGGAGGTTTTCCCCTTCTGTGGTAGATGTGGAGAATAGTGGAGGTTTTTCCCTTGTGTGGTAGATGTGGAGAATAGTGGAGGTTTTCCCCTTCTGTGGTAGATGTGGAGAATAGTGGAGATTTTCCCCTTCTGTGGTAGATGTGGAGAATAGTGGAGGTTTTTCCCTTGTGTGGTAGAGGTGGAGAATAGTGGAGGTTTTTCCCTTGTGTGGTAGAGGTGGAGAATAGTGGAGGTTTTTCCCTTCTGTAGTAGAGGTGGAGAATAGTGGAGATTTTCCCTTGTGTGGTAGAGGTGGAGAATAGTGGAGGTTTTTCCCTTCTGTGGTAGATGTGGAGAATAGTAGAGGTTTTTCCCTTGTGTGGTAGAGGTGGAGAATAGTGGAGGTTTTTCCCTTGTGTGGTAGATGTGGAGAATACTGTAGACAAACAGAATAGAATAGAAATAGAAATGTGTTGCCTGAGACTAAACAAGCCTCAGATTGAGTCATATTGACCCTAGGCAGATGTTTTATTTTAGCTCCAAGACACACGCACGCACGCACACACACACACACTCTCTCTCTTAGAACAGAAAACAGCAAACATTGATGATCAGACTCACAGACTTTTAAAAAAGTCAAGAACACAAACAAAAAATCCTCATATGGGAAATGAGAAACAAATGTGCATGAAAATATTGGCATTGAATTTCACAATAGTTACAGTTATGTCAATATGCTCAAGTCTTCTGAGCGGGATAACGCTGCCACCTAGTGGAAAAAACTACCCAAGACAAAGATTTCTATCCAGTTTTCAATCCAGTTTTCCATTGAAATGCTCTTGAACTTCTGCAGGTCTGTTCATTATAGTAGCTCTATGAGTCAGATTTGTCAAGTATTTGCACCAGTAGACAAATAAATAAATAGCATCCATTATGTTCCATAGGAAGTTAAACAAAGTCGTAACCAAAATGGGTTTAAGTGAGAGAAATGTGATAATCCAACAAATTCAATGTTTCTTAAACAATATATTATTTTATTTGATATGATGATAAGCTCTAACTCCTTGTCCACATACTTTATACACAAACAGCCAGCAGTGATTTGTCTTCAAGGGATAATCTGTAATCTGTCAATTCGGCTCAACACTTTTCGGGGGACTGATGCGGAATGTCGTATATATCATTGGCAAAATCTTACTAAATATGTTTTCTTTGTGTTTTGTTTCAGGTCGATTGTGATTCTTGCCGCAGGGGGAATGAGAAGTTACAGATTGCACCTTTAGAAGGATGGAGATGATTAAATGTCACAGTAATCTTTATAACCTTTATACTTCCCTGGACTGGAACAAGTTAGAATCTTTTTTAACCCTTGACCTTTTATATTATTGACCAGGACAAAGTGCAACATCTTCTTTTCCTTTCTAACTCTCTGGCTCACTATCACTCACACTATTTACAATTCACTAAATATATTATGGATTCAAAATCATTTGCAGAATGTTGATTTTTTAAATGCTATAAGCTCAATACAATTTTCATGTTTTCATGAATATTGTGAAGACTTGAATGTGCCCCGTGAGAATGCAAAACAGCACACATGATTGAGTTGAATGTAAAGCCATCACCACCAGACAGGTGAACACGGTAAAACATTATATACAACAACTGAGAAAAAAAGGTTTGCTTCATAAAAAAACAAAACTCTCCAACATTTAACCATAGGAGTCCAAAACCTGACATTACAATATAATCAATCATATTCAATACATGATATTACATGAACACATGGCTTTGAGTCAAGCACAACATTTACATTTACATTTAAGTCATTTAGCAGACGCTCTTATCCAGAGCGACTTACAAGTACATACATTCATACTTTTTTATTTTGTACTGGCCCCCCGTGGGAATCGAACCCACAACCCTGGCGTTGCAAGCGCCATGCTCTACCAACTGAGCCACACGGGGACAAGTCACACAAGTAAAATATGATTGTTAACAAGACAACAAGAACAACTACAGACCTGAATGACACTCTCTGGGATGCCTTAGCTGATGTTTGAAATGGTTGCACTATGCTTTTACTCACAACACACCCATTGATGACTATGCATCCTTTAATATTTGAGTTGATTCTGTGGCAAATCAACCAGTATTGTTGCATACTTTTTTAGGAAGCAATGTTGGTTGTGGGGGGGGGGGGGGGTGTCTGTCTGTCTGTCTTTGCGTGCGTGCGTGCGTGCGTGCGTGCGTGCGTGCGTGTGTGTTGGGAAAAGTGGTGCCAAAGTAGAAACAAGTCTTCCCACAGAGTACTTCTTCATCCCAGTGGGTAAAACAAGCCGTCACATGCAGCTTGGGCCACAAGGGTTATAGAACGCTGTAGAAGATTCATGGGGCATTATGGGGCTTCGTAAAGCATCACAGCTTCAGCCTGTAGTCTTCAATCCTCTCAAGTGATTTGCTTACATTGGACACTTCACACAACTTACTAGTAAGAAAATAAAAGAGGAATTTGAGAGAGAGGGAGAGAGGGAGTTAGTGTATGAGCCAAGTAAACACATCTCTGCGTGGGGTATAAATGAAGTGCACACTTACCATCTGGCTCTCCCCATCAGAGTCATGTCTGGACTCTGAGCCGTAGTGCAGCGGAGAGTACATCCAGCTCCTGTCCTCCTGATTCTGTTGTTACACCAGCCAACCAGCAGAGGCAGCAGACACACAGGCAGCACAACCACAAGACCAGGAGGAGGAGAGAGAGACAAGTACATTTAGGGAGGAAGACATTCTACAAGTCCTATATAGCTCCATGTGGTAGGTGTTAGTTCCATGTGGTAGGTGTTAGTTCCATGTGGTAGGTGTTAGCTCCATGTGGTAGGTGTTAGTTCCATGTGGTAGGTGTTAGTTCCATGTGGTAGGTGTTAGTTCCATGTGGTAGGTGTTAGTTCCATGTGGTAGGTGTTAGTTCCATGTAGTAGGTGTTAGTTCCATGTGGTAGGTGTTAGTTCCATGTAGTAGGTGTTAGTTCCATGTGGTAGGTGTTAGTTCCATGTAGTAGGTGTTAGTTCCATGTGGTAGGTGTTAGTTCCATGTGGTAGGTGTTAGTTCCATGTGGTAGGTGTTAGTTCCATGTGGTAGGTGTTAGTTCCATGTAGTAGGTGTTAGTTCCATGTGGTAGGTGTTAGTTCCATGTGGTAGGTGTTAGTTCCATGTGGTAGGTGTTAGTTCCATGTGGTAGGTGTTAGTTCCATGTGGTAGGTGTTAGTTCCATGTGGTAGGTGTTAGTTCCATGTGGTAGGTGTTAGTTCCATGTGGTAGGTGTTAGCTCCATGTGGTAGGTGTTAGTTCCATGTGGTAGGTGTTAGTTCCATGTGGTAGGTGTTAGTTCCATGTGGTAGGTGTTAGCTCCATGTGGTAGGTTAGCTCCATGTGGTAGGTGTTCCATTTTGCTCAAACTTGGCTACAAAAAGTGCCTAAGGGGCTAGGTAAGGTAGTGGTTGATTTGAGATGGGCACTACAAGCTCAGAATCAGGAGAAGGAAGCCTACACGAGTCGTCAACACTTTACGTTTCACTACAAAACTAGGGCTTGTGCAACCAGCAGCCGTGACTTACATTGCAGCTTGAGCTTGAGTTGAGTTTCTTACGACCCAGCATTGGGGAGTACACCCAGTACCTCCCATCAGCATACTGATAATACACAGACACATGACACACACGCAGACACAAGACACACACACAGACACATGTAAGGATAGGGGAGTAGATGAAGAGAAATGGACAAGGTAAGAGTATGAGAAACAGAGGGAGAGTGGCTAGAGAGAGAGGGACAAAGAGAGACAAAAAGAAAGAGACACACAGACAGAAAGAGAGCGAGGGACATACAGAGAGAAAGAGAGAGAGAGAGAGACAGAGACACACAGACAGACAGAAAGAGAGAGAGGGAGACACAGAGAGATAAACGAAGACACAGCGAAATCGAGAGAGACAGAGACACAGAGAGAGAGAGGAGAGAGAGAGAGACAGACACAGACACAGACACAGATACAGACACAGACAGAGGGAGTGTGACAGGAGTTGGATGGGACAGCGGAGAGAGAGTAAAAAGAGAGTGAAGATGGAATAATACACCTCCAAAATGGATGAAGAAAGAACATACTGTACAGTGAGCTCCAACAGTATCGGGACAGGGACCAATTACAGCTGTTTTGTCTCAGACGCCCACATATCATACCCCCAAGACATGCTAACCTCTCATCATTACACTCTTAAAACATAGGGTTCCTAAAGGGTTCTGCGGCTGTCCGCATAGGAGAACCCTTTTTGGTTCCAGGTTGAACTCTTTTGGGGTCCATGTAGAACTCTCTGTGGAAAGGGTTCTAACTGGAACCAAAAGGGTTCTGCTTGGAACCAAAAGGGGTTCTTCAAAGGGTTCTCCTATGGGGACAGCCGAAGAACCGTTTTTATAAGTGAATTTGTCCCAATACTTTTGGTCCCCTAAAATGTACAAAAAGTTTAGTAATTTATAAACGGTTCACCTGATATGGATGAAAACCCCCTCAAATTAAAGCTATAGTCATTGTCATTGTTTCATTTCAAATCCAAAGTGATGGAGCACAGAGCCAAAACAACAGTAATGTGTCACTGTCCAAATACTTCTGGAGCTCACTGTATGTTGAATGAACCACCAGTCTGTTACTGACTGCTATTGACAACATATACTGACATGACTGAGTGATTATGAATCACATGACTGAGTGATTATGAATCACATGACTGAGAGATTATGAATCACATGACTGAGTGATTATGAATCACATGACTGAGGGATTATGAATCACATGACTGAGTGATTATGAATCACATGACTGAGAGATTATGAATCACATGACTGAGTGATTATGAATCACATGACTGAGGGATTATGAATCACATGACTGAGGGATTATGAATCACATGACTGAGGGATTATGAATCACATGACTGAGGGATTATGAATCACATGACTGAGGGATTATGAATCACATGACTGAGGGATTATGAATCACATGACTGAGGGATTATGAACCAGATGACTGGATTAATATGGATGGGCCAGGCATGCGCCACACACATGCACCATGCAAACATGGAAACATCATGCAATACACACAACACAATACAGAACAGACTTTTAGTGCTGTATTCTGTACTCTCTCCCCATTGCTGTTTCAGCAGTATAGTTATAATCCAGCATGTGGTGTCTCAGGGGTCAATCCAACCTCTATCGCCACATGCTTTAAAGCCACACTTTGTGATTAATGATCGATAGCAGCAAACTACACACACCCTCACCCTCATAGATCAAACATGCTGTCCTTACTGCCCAACAGTAAGAAATCCAAAACCCCAGTAAACAAAAAGAGCTGTCACACCCAACACACGCACGCACGCACGCACACACACACACACACACACACACACACACACACACGCGCACGCGCGCACGCGCACACACACACGCACACGCACACACACACACACACACACACGCGCACGCACACCCAACACACGCACGCACACACACACACACACACACACACACACACACACACACACACACACACACACACACACACACACACACACACACACACACACACACACATACACACAAGCAGTCACACACACACACACACACACACACACACACACACACGCATGCACACACGCACACACGCACATACAAGCAGTCACCCACACACGCACACACACACAAGCAGTCAAGAATACACGCACGCACGCACACACACGACTTACGAAGTAGATGTCAGAGACTGGCACCTCCCCCTCCAGTGAGTTGTGGCTGACGGACGAGGTGACAGACAGATGATTGGACGAATAGCGTTCCGCTGTCACCTGGGGGCTCGGAGGGAGAGAGAAGGGAGGGGTGGTGGGAAGGAGTGAAGAATGGGGAGAGGAGGAGGGGTGGGTAGATGCAGGAGTGGTGGAAGAGGGAGGGGCGGAGGCTTGAGGGACTGCAGAGGGTGGAAGGGTGGAGGCGATGACAGCTGATGACTGAGGGGTGGAGGAAGGACGAGTGAAAGAATAGGGCAGAGTGGAGTTAGAGTGAGGGGCAGAGGAGGAAGAGATTGAGGGAGGAAGTGAATGAGGGAGAGTGGAAGCTGGAGGGAATGAGGAGGGAGGGGTGGAGGATGGAGGGGTGGAGGAGGAAGGAGGGGTTGAAAGAGGTGTAGAGGAGGTGGGGGCAGCAGCTGTGTCCTGTGTGATGACTTTCTCCTCTGTTACTTTAGTATCCTGAAGGTCCTCTGGAACCACACTGTGACAGAGATAGAAACGCTACGGTCAGATAGGTGTGTGTGTGTGTGTGTGTGTGTGTGTGTGTGTGTGTGTGTGTGTGTGTGTGTGTGTGTGTGTGTGTGTGTGTGTGTGTGTGTGTGTGTGTGTGTGTGTGTGTGTGTGTGTGTGTGTGTGTGTGTGTGTGTGTGTGTGTGTGTACCTGGTTGTAGGTTCCCTCTTCACCTCCACCGCCACAGTGACGGTTTGATCGTGCACCTCCACTACTTCCAGCTGTGACCTGAAACTACATGGGACAGCACAGGAAGTGACATCAGATCTTCAATCACAGTCAGAATGGTCAGATGGGATGAGATGTGTTGGATTGAAGCATAAGAAATAAGACTGCTTACCTGTCTTCATGGTCCCGTGGAGAATGAGTTGGCCTCCTGAAGGGTAGAACAGAGACAGGTGAGTGTGTATATGTAGGAGTGTGTGTGTGTGTGTGTGTGTGTGTGTGTGTGTGTGTGTGTGTGTGTGTGTGTGTGTGTGTGTGTGTGTGTGTGTGTGTGTGTGTGTGTGTGTGTGTGTGTGTGTGTGTGTGTGTGTGTGTGTGTGTGTGTGTGTGTGTGTGTGTGTGTGTGTGTGTGTGCATTTATACGTGTACCTGAAGCGTGGGTGTTCTGGTGTGTCAAACGGTGTGGTAGGGAGAGAGTTGTTGGGGGAGAGAGTGGTCGCAATGGATGCTGTGGTCGCATCCTCAAAAGATGGAGGAGTGTGGGGGTGCTCTCTCTGACCTGACAGAGAGAGAGAGAGACCCATTCAACCCCAATTTTGAATTAAATTGCTCATTAAATTGCTGACATTGAAAACAGTATCAGTATTAGTAATCTACCACTAGAGAACATGACACGTCACCTAAATAGCTTGTGTTGAAAAGAGCTCGGTCCTCAAACACTTGTCTGCCATTTTCAGGTCACCCTCTGCATGGATGTGGAGTGTAGTAACTGTCTTACCGTCCTCCTCCAGCAGGCGGGAGCCGCGAGCCGCTCTGAGGTGCAGGTCCTCGTTCTCCTGGTTCTCCACTCTTTCTATGGAGAGCTGTGTTTGGACACTGTTTTTGGGTGCGGGCAGAGCCCCTCCTCGCCCCCTCTTGGAGGGAGAAGACCTCAGGGCTGGATGGGAGGAGAAGATGAGAGAAGGAGGGAGGACAGAGGAAAATGAAATCAGTCAGATGGAAAACTCAATGAATCAATTACTCCATCTCGATATATGGTTTGTGAGCAGAAATATCGTTCCTGTTTTATTTTAAATGCATCTTATGAAGGCTTCAAAAAGCATTCATATATGCTTCATAAGCACTACATAAATGGGATTCATATATAACTGTATTTCATGATCTATAAAGGATTAATAAATGTGAATAAATAAATGCATGGTTATGTCACACAGCTATACAGTTATTGATGATTTGTGAAGCATTAATGTCGTGCTTATGAAGTTTATATGAAGCCTTCATAAGATGCACGTCAAATAAAGCGTGAATGAAATATCAAATAAAAACATTTGTAGTATGTAGTGTAATGTGTTTCTACTCACAGCAGCTCTTTCTGAAGACAGTGGTGCTGCAGAACTTGTAGAACCTGTCTGCATAGAAACTAGGCCTGTGGACTGACACTGTGTCCTGAGAGAGAGAGAGAAAGAGAGAGAGAGAGAGAGAGAGAGAGAGAGAGAGAGAGAGAGAGAGAGAGAGAGAGAGAGAGAGAGAGAGAGAGAGAGAGAGAGAGGGGGGGGAAGAATGAGAGAGAGAGAGAGAGAGAGAAAATGAGAGGGAGGGAGAATGAGAGAGAGAATGCGAGAGAGAGAGAGAGAGAGAGAGAGAGAGAATGCGAGAGAGAGAGAGAGAGAGAGAGAGAGAGAGAAAGAATGAGAGAGAGAATGAGAGAGGGAGGGAGATTGAGAGAGAGAGAGAGTGAGAATGAGAGAGAGAGAGAGAGAGAGGGAGAGAGAGAGAGAGAGAGAGAGAGAATGCGAGAGAGAATGCGAGAGAGAGAGAATGCGAGAGAGAGAGAGAGAGAGAGAGAGAGAGAATGCGAGAGAGAGAGAGAGAGAGAGAGAGAGAGAAAGAGAGAGAAAATGAGAGGGAGGGAGAATGAGAGAGAGAGAGAGAGAGAGAGAGAGAGAGAGAGAGAGAGAGAGAGAGAGAGAGAGAGAGAGAGAGAGAGAAAGAAAGAATGAGAGAGGGAGGGAGATTGAGAGAGAGAGAGAGAGAGTGAGTGAGAAAGAGAGAGAGAGAGAGAGAGAGAGAGAGAGAGAGAGAGAGAGAGAGAGAGAGAGAGAGAGAGAGAGGGAGAGAGAGAGAGAATGCAAGAGAGAGAGAATGCGAGAGAGAGAGAGAGAGAGAGAGAGAGAGAGAGAGAGTTTTGAGTTTTTATAAAACCTTTATTTTCTACTCACTTGTTAACATCAATAATGACACACTGCCTTTTCAGAAATGAAACAATAAATGTAATTCCTACACAAAATAAATAAAAATACAAAAGAACATATACATTCAACTTATTTCCTCAACAAAAAATAATTTCCCCTCCTCTACAAAACAAAGCGCTCCTTCATATGCCCACTTCTCCTCAAACACAGGGAGATCTTTTACAGCTGAGAAGAACTCAAAATCCACTTTTATTCTTGCTTTCACTAATCCTTTAAAAACCCATCTTATATCCTTCTCATATCCCGTGTCTATCTTATGTTTCCTACTCAAAAAAATTGACATCTTAGCTTGTCCCAAAATAAAATTTAACAGTTGACATTTTCTTTTCTGTTGCTTACTATATTGAAACCCCAAAATAAAAACATTGTTATTGAAAATCTCACCTACAGCTCTAAACAAAGATTCCAGTATTTCCAATAGAGGTTTTATCCTCTCACACTCCATAAAACAGTGAAAAATTGTTTCTCTTATATTACAAAAAGGATATCCATCTCTAACACCTGAGTTAATGACAGATACAAAAGCATTAACTGCAATAATGCCATGTAAAACCCTCCATTGCATATCACCAGTACCCTTTTGTAACGGTGGTTTGTACAGTGCTCTCCATGCTGGCTTTACCTTGTCATCAATTCCCAAATTTACCCTCCATGGAGTGTCTTTTCTATTTTTCAATTTATCTTTATTTATCACCTTGACACACCCCCTATACAAGTCCTTCCCATTCACCTCATCCAAACCCACCTCCTCCAACCCTCTCAAATCCAACAATAAACCCTTTCTCTCTGACTCTGGGATATTTGGTGTAATCCCTAGTCTTGGAAATGAGACGTCTTCATCTTGTCCCTTCTTCTCGTGGCTATTAAGCATTCCCCACTCTTCCTCTGACAGGGCCTTCCTGCAGCTTCCCAGCATTTGTTCGACAATCCTTTCCGACCTCACCCCCAAATGTTCAGCCAACCGTCTTCCATCCATTAAGGCGGGCCCAGCCATGGCCATTAACTGTTTTAAGGTGATGATTTTGCCCTTCACCAAAATCTTAGAGAAATGTGGAACAGCTGCAGTTGTACAATCCAGTCTTGCCCCATACACCAGAGGTTCCTCCAACAACCAATGCACTGACTCCGCTGAAGTTCGTCTGGACACCTTCATTATACTCCACACTCTGAGAAGACCTCTGTAAAACAGAGGTACTCCCTCCCTAGAAATCTGTCTACTATCAACCAGAAATAAAGCCTTCTTTAATCCTAATCCTCCAACCCTCTGTAATACAAGACCTGCCACCCCTCTCCACACCACCTTTTCCAGTCCATAAAGCAACCTTTGAATAAACTGAAACCGGAAAGCAGCAGCTCTACTAGCAAGATGTACAAGACCTTGACCCCCCTCCTCTTTTAAAAAATATAAAACACTTTGTGGAACCCAATGATATTTATCCCAAAAGAAATCCACAATAATTGCCTGTATCTTAGCCAGAAGGCCAGATGGTGGTTCTAAAACTGACAACCGATGCCACAGTGCAGAGGCAATCACATTACTAACTATAATAGTGCGCCCCCTATATGACATACGAGATAATAACCAACGCCATCTCCTCATCCTCCCTTCCACCATTTCAACCACCCCGCTCCAATTTTTTTCCATAGTCCCCTCATCTCCTAGGTACACTCCAAGATACTTAAAACCTCCCTTACACCATTCTAGCCCCCCTGGCAAAGCCATGATCCCTCCAGCCCATTTTCCAATCTGTAAAGCACAACTCTTTTCCCAATTTACCTTTGCAGAGGATATTCCCCTAAAACGATCAACCATTATACTCAAACTATCCACCTCCGCTTGATTTTTCACTAACACAACTACATCATCAGCATAGGCTGAGAGACAAATAGGAGGAATATCCTCTGAAAGGTACACCCCTTCAATGCGACTTCTAATGCTATTTAGTAGTGGCTCTATAGCAATGGCATACAACATCCCTGACAAAGAACATCCCTGCCTAATACCTCTACACACTTTAAAAGGAGCACTCAAACCACCGTTAACTTTCAATACACTTTCAATGTCACCATATATCACCTTTATCATGGCAATAAAACCCGAGCTGAACCCAAACGCCTCAAGCGTGTGCCATAAATATTTATGTTCAACTCGGTCAAATGCCTTTTCCTGATCAATTGAAATTAGACCAGCATCCAACCCAATAGCCTTAGAGACGTCCAAAAAATCACGAATCAGAGAAATGTTATCCCCTATCTGCCTGCCAGGAACACAGTAGGACTGGTCCGTATGTATGATTTGCCCCATCACCTCCCTCAGCCTGTTGGACAAAGCCTTTGACAATATCTTATAATCAGTGCACAATAAAGCCACCGGCCTCCAGTTCTTCACCTCCCTAGGGTCACCCTTTTTGGGCAATAGGGTGAGGACAGCCCTTCTGCAGCTTATTGGTAGTAACCCTCCGGTTAAACTATCATTAACTACCTCAAGCCAATCCTCTCCCAACATAGCCCAAAAAGACTTAAAAAAGTCAACGGGAAGCCCATCAATGCCTGGTGCCCTTCCATTTTCCATGCCTTTTAACGCAGTGTATAACTCCTGCAAAGACAATGGTTGCTCCAGCTCAACCTGCGCTTCTGCAGCCACCTTTGGGAGCCCATCACAGAACTGCTGTGTCACTGTTTTATCCTCTTTGTACTCACACTTATAGAGCTCAGCATAGAACTCTACTGCCCTCTTTCTAATTTCACTCGGGCTAGTGAGCTCTTGTCCAACAGCTGATTTGAGACAATGAATCATTTTTCTTTGTCCATTCTTTTTCTCTAAACCAAAGAAAAACTTGGATGAGGCATCCATTTCAGATATTCCCTGAAACTTACTTCTCACCAATGCCCCCTGTGCTCTGATACCCAGCAGGTCTGCCAATGCAGCTTTTCTCCTCTTGAGGGCCTGCGTATGGCCTCGATTTCCTGTGGTCTCAACCAACGTCATGAGTTCCACTATTTCAACCTCTAAGGCTTTCATTGATCTGGTGATATCCTTGGTGACATTCCTTGTGTATTGATTACAGAATTGTTGAATCTGGATTTTCCCTATATCCCACCACTGTTGAAGAGATACAAAACTGTCCTTTTTAGACCTCCACCTCTCCCACAAAAAACTGAAACATTTCCTGAAATGAGCATCACTCAATAAAGTTATATTAAAATGCCAGTATGCACTTTTGGGTTTTACATCATTAATGAACACCACCTCTGTTATTAAACAATGATCAGAAAATCCCACTGGGGTTATCACACTTGATTTACAGACCTGAGATTGATGCTCAAAACAATAAAACCTATCTAACCTTGCCATAGAGATGGTGTTCACTCTCACATGCGCCCAGGTGTACTGCCTTGTGCCTCCATTTTGACTCCGCCAAATATCACACAGTTCATGTGTTACAATGAGGCGTTTCAAAAAAATCCTTGAAGCTATATGAGGTTCTTGGTGATTTCTATCTAAATCGCTGACTGTGCAGTTGAAATCCCCAGCAATAAATAAATAATCCTCTTTATTACATTTCTCAATGGTATTTGATAATGTCTCTAAAAAACATACCCTCTCAACTGTCACCACTGGGGCATATACATTTATCAGACACATAGTGATGTTTTCATACCTTGCTCTGACTTTTAATAACCTCCCCTCAACTATCTCCTCAACCTCATAAGACAAAGGCAAAAACCCTTTTGAGAACAAAATAGCCACACCCCCACTTTTTGAGTTTTTATGACTACACACCACTGTCCCCCCCCACTCCTGTTGCCACATAACTTAATTTTCCAAATTACTATGCGTTTCTTGTAAAAAAATTATGTCACTTCCCTTTCCCCTAATTAACTCATACACCATGGCTCTTTTTTTACCATCTCTTCCCCCATTTACGTTTAAAGAAGAAATCTTAAAACTGCTCATGTATGAAAAAAATATACAGAGGATGATACAGCCACCACATCTCTTTACAGAGTTAAAACTGCAACTAAACTCTTTCATTTTCTTTCGAATTTACATCACTTATCACTCTCGTGACCACTTTCTTGAGTCTAGCAATTTCAGGGCTTTTCAACCCTCCTCCTGTAATTTTTGACATCAGAAACTTTGCTGATTCAATAAACAATTCACTTTCAGGGAAAAAATCATTTACATTGTAATCTTGCATATATTTCTTCCCTTTTGTCACCTTTAGAAATTGACCTATCTTCTCTATTCCACATCTCCCTTCCACCCCATTTGTCTCGCTATATTGTTGCGACGCGTCAGATGACTCACTCCCGCTATCCTCCCCAGAAGAAAACTCCACCATCTCTACCACTTGTTCATCTTCAACTGACTTATCACTCTCTACCTTTCTCTTAGAACTAGACCCTTCACCCCCCTTACATTCTTCCTTTTACTCCTCGGTATTTTGAAAACATCTGCTTCTTTTTCCGTTCTTTCAACCTCCTCTTGCCCTCCACTTTCATTCTCCAGCACCACCTCAGCGACGGCAGTCGCAATCTCACCACCTGTTTCCCCTCCCTGTTTTTTCTGATCTACCACAATTTCCACCTTATCCACAATGCCTTCTTCTCCTACTTTTCCAACCACATCTGCCCACCTTCTCCCTTCCCCTGCACCCTTAGCATTTTCATCCCCTCGCGTTGGTGCGTTATTTGCACCAGCACTATAACTACTACCAGTCTCAGCGCGCTCATTCTCGGGACAACTGCGCACCAAATGCCCCTCTCTTCCACAACCAAAACATTTCATTGATTCAGTCGAAGCGTAAAATACGTAATCAAATCCATCAATCTTAAAACTGAACGCTAAATTCAGTTCATCTACGTCCTTTTTTAATATCATATGCACTTGCCTCCTATGAGACACAACATGTTTCAGCAACGGAGATTTGCATCCAAAAAGAACCTTCTTTATTGTGGATACGATTTGACCATGACGCGCTAACTCTCGCTGCAACACTTCATCTCTAACAAAAGGTGGCACGTTAGAAATTATCACTTTTTTCGCCGGATTCATAAGCGGAAACACCTGCGTCTGTGTCTCCCGTAACACAACACCCGTCTCAACTATTTTATTCACCTTTTCAATAGAATCTAAGAAGATCACTACGGCGCTATTCATCCTTGAGGCTGATTTTATGCTATCATACCCAATGATAGCACCGACAGCAAGACTACATTCTTCTACTGAACACCCGGTCTTGGCTAGAATCTTCACTCCATGCCTCCGACTAAGTTTTTCAAACTCTACACATCCGCGAGTGGCCATTTCAACCAGCCCCACCCGCTGGTTGTGCCCTCGCGAAAAAACACACAAACAACCTCAACGATCCCACCACCCTTATACGTGCTTAATGATAGTTAAACAATATACCCTTAAAACAACTAAACTAATCAATATATATATACATACATACCAAAACCCAATAGAGTGAAAATAATTTCCATTCGCTCTCACAAACACTCCTGCTTGACTACTCACTCCCAGCATGCACTCCGAAGAGAGAGAGAGAGAGAGAGAGAGAGAGAGAGAGAGAGAGAGAGAGAGAGAGAGAGAGAGAGAGAGAGAGAGAGAGAGAGAGAGAGAGAGAGAGAGAGAGAGAGAGAGAGAGAGAATGCGAGAGAGAGAGAGAATGCGAGAGAGAGAGAGAGAATGGGAGAGAGAGAGAGAGAGAGAGAATGGGAGAAGGGGAAAGAATCTTAGTGAACAAAACACATCTGCAAATTCAGGGATAGGGAATTATTGAAATGGGAGAGTTAGTCCATGTCACCTTTTCAAACCTCTAGTTGTTTCTAGAATAATAACCTACTAGCCATTCTCAGTATCAGAGGCATATTCCATCTGTAGACTAATTATATATAATACAAATCGAGGTGAGTGCGATGGAAATGCATTTGGCAGTTGATCTACTTCTGTTCTGTAAATGGCACTGTGTGCTCTTTTCGAAGGATGGGCCCCGGTCTCTCCGGGGTTATGAGATACGGGGGGTCGGGGGTGGTCTGCCGGGCATTGGGATGACAACCCAACCCGGGATGAGGAGGGCTTTTAGCAGGTGGAATAGTGGGGACCAATTGTAGGTTTACTTAGTAGCAATGCAAATATCATGGTGCAGCTATATAGACACTCAATCATCATGTTACTTTTTAATTGTAAGTTTACAAACATGTATTTTGATAAATAGAATTGAAACCTGTGTCTCATTATGGTAAGTGGTGAAATAAGTATAGCCAGTTATAATTGTAATGGCTTAGCAGATAATAAGAAAAGACGATCAGTATTTACCTGGCTAAAAGATAATTAAAATAATATCTATTTTTTAATTTTTTTTATTTAACCTTTATTTAACCAGGTAGGCTAGTTGAGAACAAGTTCTCATTTGCAACTGCAACCTGGCCAGTTGCAAATGAAACGTGTAGATGACCTGGAGCCAGTGGGTTTGGCGACGAGTATGAAGCGAGGGCCATGAAGCTCGTATGGCATTGAAGCTCGTCTGGAGTTTAGTTAACACAGTGTCCAAAGAAGGGCCAGAGGTATACATAATGGTGTCATCTCCGTTGAGCTGGATCAAAGAATCACCAGCAGCAAGAGCGACATCATTGATGTATACAGAGAAGAGAGTCGGCCCAAGAATTGAACCCTGTGGCACCCCCATAGAGACTGCCAGAGGTCTGGACAACATTCCCTCTGATTGGACACACTGAACTCTATCAGAGAAGTAGTTGGTGAACCAGGCGAGGCAATCATTTGAGAAACCAAGGCTGTTGAGTCTGCCAATAAGTATGTTGTGATTGACAGAGTCGAAAGCTTTTGCCAGGTCATTGAATACGGCTGCACAGTAATGTCTCTTATCGATGGCGGTTATGATATCGTTTAAGACCTTGAGCGTGGCTGAGGTGCACCCATGACCAGCTCTGAAACCAGATTGCATAGTGGAGAAGATACGGTGAAACACATTCAACAATTTTAGATTAAGTTTTGTGGGTAAAGGATTGGGGGGGGATGAAATATATTTATCCCATGGGCAAAGAAATTCAAAAGGGGTGATGATATTAATTAACTGTAATTTTGATCCAAATGTGCAAATTGTCCAAACAGATCATCAAGGTAGATGGATTATTTTAAATATGTTATTGGACAATAAGCAGATATGGCTTATTAACCTACGCAATCCAAATAATGATGATCCAAGCTTCTTTGAAAATATATATAAGAATTTATCAACTCTACAAGCAACACTAGACTCTATTATTACGGTGGGGAATTTTAATACGGTTATAAATAATTCTATGGACCGTAAAGGAAATCACACTACAAATTATCACCCTCAGGCACTTAAGGAAATCATGAATGTCATGGATAGATTGGAATTAGTGGATATATGGAGACTTATATACCCCGACCTAGTGAGATATACATGGCGGAGTCTTAATACCCTGACCTAGTGAGATATACATGGCGGAGCCTTAATACCCTGACCTAGTGAGATATACATGGAGGTTTAATACCCTGACCTAGTGAGATATACATGGCGGAGGCTTAATACCCTGACCTAGTGAGATATACATGGCGGTTTAATACCCTGACCTAGTGAGATATACATGGAGGTTTAATACCCTGACCTAGTGAGATATACATGGAGGTTTAATACCCTGACCTAGTGAGATATACATGGAAGTTTAATACCCTGACCTAGTGAGATATACATGGAGGTTTAATACCCTGACCTAGTGAGATATACATGGAGGTTTAATACCCTGACCTAGTGAGATATACATGGAGGTTTAATACCCTGACCTAGTGAGATATACATGGAGGTTTAATACCCTGACCTAGTGAGATATACATGGAGGTTTAATACCCTGACCTAGTGAGATATACATGGAGGTTTAATACCCTGACCTAGTGAGATATACATGGAGGTTTAATACCCTGACCTAGTGAGATATACATGGAGGTTTAATACCCTGACCTAGTGAGATATACGTGGAGGTTTAATACCCTGACCTAGTGAGATATACATGGAGGTTTAATACCCTGACCTAGTGAGATATACATGGCGGAGGTTTAATACCCTGACCTAGTGAGATATACATGGAGGTTTAATACCCTGACCTAGTGAGATATACGTGGAGGTTTAATACCCTGACCTAGTGAGATATACATGGAGGTTTAATACCCTGACCTAGTGAGATATACATGGCGGTTTAATACCCTGGCCTAGTGAGATATACATGGAGGTTTAATACCCTGACCTAGTGAGATATGCATGGCGGTTTAATATCCTGACCTAGTGAGATATACATGGAGGTTTAATACCCTGACCTAGTGAGATATACATGGAGGTTTAATACCCTGACCTAGTGAGATATACATGGCGGTTTAATACCCTGACCTAGTGAGATATACATGGCGGTTTAATATCCTGACCTAGTGAGATATACATGGAGGTTTAATACCCTGACCTAGTGAGATATACATGGAGGTTTAATACCCTGACCTAGTGAGATATACATGGAGGTTTAATACCCTGACCTAGTGAGATATACATAGAGGTTTAATACCCTGACCTAGTGAGATATACATGGAGGTTTAATACCCTGACCTAGTGAGATATACATGGAGGTTTAATACCCTGACCTAGTGAGATATACATGGAGGTTTAATACCCTGACCTAGTGAGATATACATGGAGGTTTAATACCCTGACCTAGTGAGATATACATGGAGGTTTAATACCCTGACCTAGTGAGATATACATGGATGTTTAATACC